>NW_008658003.1:2348-10905 GCF_000695815.1 Acanthisitta chloris | reverse complement strand
CGGGCGGTCGGACCCCCAGGCTCTGCCCGAGGGGTGGGCACGGCCCCGCAGTGTCGCCGTGGTGTTACCCACGGTGTCATCCTGCCGAGCAGCTGTCACAGCGGGAAACGCGGAGCTGCAGCCTCTCAGCCTGGTCTGTGCCTTTGTCTTTTAGCTGCTGGGTCAAGCTGCTAGAAACATGGTGATGCAAGAAGATGCCATCCTGCACTCGGAAGACGTAAGCTGCGTTTCTGTGGTGTTTCTAGGGGCAGGAGGAGAGGAGGGTGATAAAATCAGCTTGCGGGTGTGCTAGGGAAGCCCTGAGCTGAAATACACGAGTTCGGGCAGTGGGGCTGGTGGCTGGTATAATAAGTGCTTCCTCAAACCCACGTGTGCCACTGGCCACCCGGTGTCCTGCAGCCTGGCCAGCCCTCCAGCTGCGTCCTCTCCGATGGAAAATTCGGGGGACCGTGGGCTGAAACAAAGCACTTGGTGTCTGTGCCTGTCGTTGAGAAAGAAGAAGGAGGTGTGCCACTGCTGGCAGATACCAGTGGGAGTGTTTTGGAGGCAATTCGGTGATACCGTAGTGGCTGTGCTGGGGGAAATGCCCGGGGCACTGGGATAGCTTGCACTGTGATTCTGCAGACATTCATTCTGTGTTTTTTTTCTCCACAGAGCTTAAGAAAAATGTCCATAATAACCACTCATCTACAGTACCAGTAAGTGGAGACACCATGTTCTCTCTTGGCAGCTGAGTGGGTTCCTCAGTCCTTTTCTGTTCTGAAAGACTTTGCATGAAGCCCACTCAGACTGATCCCACTTTTTGGGCTCTTCAAAGCTGAGCAGACCCTGGAGCTGGGATTTTCCAGCCCTCTTCAGCTCTGCTGGTGCAGCTCAGGTTGTTTTGGGGTGGGAGCTGAGATTTCTGCCTCCTGTTTGCCATGCACTGTGTCTCCCATGAGTGTGTGTGATTCCTCTGGGGCTAAGGGGGAGAAGGCAGTGTTGCTGCTGTCCCTCAGGACTTAATCCAGAAACACATCAGGGTTTGGGCCTCCTGAGCCCTTGATCAAGTGCCTTTTCTTCAACATGACATAACATTGTGACTGAGATCTGTTTTTTATAATGCCCTTTTTGTCTCTCCTTTTCTGTTCTAGGCAGGAAGCAATTCAGAAGAAGTGAGTACCAGGAGGCCCTGAGGAACACGTGTCAGGGTGGGAAGGGAAAACTGATGGAGTGGGATGAGGGAAAACAGAGTTTTGCAGCTGCCTTTGAAGCAGATGCTGGCCCAGCCAGATAGACTTTCAGTATTGTGAAGAGATGGGAATGTGAGTGAAGAGATCGGATTTGTGCCAAAACTTCCTTTCGTATCGTTGACATGATGGAGTCTGTGAGGTTGCTGCTGGTAGGAGATGAGGGTGGTGCAGAGCAGAGCTGTGCAGACAGTGAGGTTTGCCTTGTGGGGACACTGAGGGGGGTTGGGGAACCCCAGGGTTTCACATCGCTCTAGTGTCAGCACTAGAGCTGCTCTGGTGCCTTGGGCATGGGCAGCACAGCACAGTCTGGGGAGCATATCTCACTGTGACTCTCTTCTTGCTTGATCCCCAGCGTCGAGCGGTCATCAAACCTTCAGGATCAGCTGAGCCACTTGTTGAAATGAAGGGTAGCCAAAGGCACAAGGACTTCTTGACTGACACTGAGGGCAGCAAAGCCTCCTCTCCCCTCCAGCCCCTGGGGTTCAGAACTAGGTCTGGATGATGCTGGATGTCAGCTGGGACATGTGCAGAGCCTCCTGTTTCTGGGCACATGACCCCCTCTCATGTGCCTCCACCCTCATCTTTGCTCCAGAACACTCACCTGCTCACCTGCACCTAACTGAAACAAACTTACCTGGAACTTTGCTTCTCCCAACAATTCCTGTGTCCTCCTAATTTCTGTGTAGTGTGAGGTGCTCAGCCCACACCAGCCCCCCGGCAAGAAATATGCTTGTTGAGCTGCAGGTTTTAAGTGTAGGTGCCTGCAGTTTGCCACTGGTCTGTATATAGCCACAGAGGTGGCACAGAGTGCAGTTTATTTAGGGCATGTTAATCAGTGGGAGCTGCAAGGGCCTGACTGAGTGAGAGGTGCTTCAGTGTAGGCTGAAGTGCCAGTCCCAGGCCAGAATTTTTGAAACCAGGAATCTGGGCACACACCTCTGTCCTGATCTGGCTGAATGTGGTTTGACCAACATCCTGCTCGGAGGTTATCTCATTTTCCACTCTGCCAGAACTTGGAACATCATCCCTTTGCCAGCCCATCTGCGCTTTGTTCGGCCTTCAACTGCATTCCTTTTCCTGGTCTGCTGCTCCAGCTCTTGATGAAGCAGCCTTGGCTGTGGTGTGTGCTTGTATCTGGTTGGGAAGGTATCCAAAAGTCCGGACGGGAAGCAGGCAGGAGTATCATGACCTGCAGTGCCCAGTTCTGCACTGCTCTGTTGAAGACTAGTGTGACCTGTTCACATCCTGGTGAGCAACACCAGGCCCAGGCTATAAATACTGTGTCTTGTTTTTGGTAAGTCACTTATCTGGAACACTTGGAGTGCATGGGAAGCACTTGTTTGCCTGAGTGTGCTTTTCAGCAGCTGATAGGAGCAGCCAGGCTGAGAGTAGGCATCGGCCTGCCACGTTCCTGTTGGAGCACTGCTGGGGTTTGGCTCCTGTGCTGCAGAGCCTTCTCCTGGGATGGATTTCACCATCCCTGCCAGAGCCACTGCCTGTTTGGGCTTCACCTGGTGACACCACAGCTCCTGCATTCCCCATGAAGGTGCCACTGCTAGCTCAGGGGCCATGGTGGGTATTTCTGCCTTGGGTGGGGTTCTGATCCCCAGCTTTGCAGATGCACTTTGGAAATGAGGGTTTTCCCATAGCTGCTGGAGAAGCTGCGACTCTTGCTGGGAATAAAAGCTGCCCTGAATACCACTGAACCTTAGTCTGTGCTGGATGCCATCACTGACAGTCCTTGTGCAGCAGGGAGACTGCTGCACACCATCCCAAAGGACGGTGGGTCACTGCCCCTGCAGCGTTCCCCATCGTGTTTCATCTTGGAGTGTCACAGAGACAGCATGTCCTTGCTGCAGGTGGCTCAACCCCTCCAACGTCGTGTCCTCCACAGAGACTGGAGCAGCCCTGTGGCATTAAACTTGTCTCCCTGCATTTGCGGCGAGCAGGGACAGGGCTGCACCATGCAGGTGCAGAGCTGTTGCGGGGCAGAGTGAGCTTTAGGGGTGTGGGTACAGGCACAAGCTGTGAATTATGGCATTGTGCCCACAATGGGAGAGGGGCCAGATCCCTTTGTCCGTGTGGGGAGGCTGTGGGGCCTTGTGCCCGGGGTCTGGGCCATGCAGGAGCTGCTGCCAGGGTGGAAGGCAGGCCCGAGGCAGCACGGGATGCCGGGGTGGCGCAGGGTGTCGGGGCGGAGCGTGGCCCAGTCTGGGCAGAGTCCGACTGAGGCACTGCAGGCAGTAAGGCAGCGCTGGGGGCTCTGCTGTGGGAGCTAGGACTGCCCTGGGGACATCCTGAGGGCTCCCTGCAAAGCAGGGTGGGGATTTACCCTGCAGGGATATTTTAGGGGCTCGTCTCTCCATGGCACCTGGGACTGATGTTATTTTTGGTGGGAGTGATGTTGTCAGGTGCTCCCAAGAGCATCCTACTAGACTGCAAGTTTTATGGGGTCTCTTTGGGTTCTGCTGGGTAGGAGCAAAAAGTGCTCCAATATCTGTGGGAAGAAGGGGGTTCAGAGCCTTCAGGAGGACCTGGTGTGGTGCCCATCTCTGTGGTGTCAGGCACCAGCCCCGTGTTCCTGTTTCAGTGGCAACACCCTGCAGAGAGCTGATTCACCAGGATGTGCAGGTGAGGGGTGTGTATGGGAGCTGATGGGGGGCTGGGGTGGCTGGGCCAGGGGAGCTGAGCCCAGGCTGTGCCAGGTGCCTGCTGCCATCAGAGGATGAAGCTTGTTTTGGGGCCCAGATGAAAACCTAAGCTACAGTCAGCAGCTTTGCTCCTGTTGCCCACGGAGATGAGGAGGGGCTGAGCAACCTGGCATTTCCCTGCCCTTGTTCCCTGCAGCCTTCTCAGATGGGGAAATGGTGGCTGTAGCCTGCAAAGTTACTGCAAATGAGAATTAAATCCCCTTCTGCACAAACGCATCTGTGCATGTGAGCAAGGGGAGCTGGGGAGGATGGAGGTGAGGGGATGCTGGGTGGAAATGAGAGTGCCAGTGCTGGAGCATATGGGGGCACATATAATCCAAGTGCAGGTGTGGCCCCCGTGCTTTGGAGCATGGGGAGCTCCCAGGGCACAGCTTGCCATAGTTCAGTGGCCTCTGTCTTTTCTGTCTCAGAATTACTATGGAAAAGAGCTGCAGAAGTCAGAGGATCTCAAAACCAATGCGTGCATCACCTCGGCCAGGCCCCTTCCCAGGGTGGTGAGAGATGCTTTGGAATGTGTCCATGAGGAGGTGGTGGCCAGGTAAACCCTGGGGTTTCTGCTCCACTGCTCTGTCCCCATGGGCTGCAGCCCCCTGGATGACCATGTCACAGGGGCATCTCTGCCCAGCTCAGCTGAGCATCGGCGCAGGTACTACGGCTGTGGTCTGGTGATCCCTGAGTGCCTGACTTCGTGCCGGATCCTGGACCTGGGCAGTGGCAGCGGCAGAGACTGCTACGTGCTGAGCCAGCTGGTTGGGGAGCAGGGCCATGTCACTGGGATAGATATGACTGAGGGCCAGGTATGGCCATGGAGCTGGGGCTTCCCCTCATCCTCCCAGCAGCTCCCACCGCTGTGCCCTTCCTCCTGCCAGGTTGAGGTGGCAAAGAAGCACATTGCCTACCACATGGATAAGTTTGGCTACCGAAAGCCGAATGTGCAGTTCCTCCATGGCTACATAGAGAAGCTGAGCGATGCTGGGCTGGCTGATGAGAGCTACGATATTGTCATGTAGGTACTGTGCAGAGCACTGTCAAGCCCAGTCCTGCTGCTTCCTGGGTCTGTGGGCTGCGGTCTGGGTCTGTATCCAACTGGGTCACCTGCTTCAGAAGCACGTTAGGAAAAGGGAAATCCCAAGGCAGAGTCTGGGAATATACAAACTTCCCTTGTCATGATCAAATCAGTGTTTCCAAATCCTGCGTCAAGCAAAGGGACACGCAGCAGCCAGTGGATGAGCAGCAGCCGGTGGTTCTAAGTGTGTGAGATGAGCCTTGGTCTCCTCCTCCCCAGCTCCAACTGTGTGATCAACCTCACCCCTGACAAGAGGACTGTGCTGCGGGAGGCCTTCCGTGTGCTGAAGGTGATGCTGGGGCCAGTGTCTGCAGCAGCAGAGCAGGCCTGGGGTGGCCTTGCTTTTGGGGTGCCACTGGGAAGCAGCAAATGGTGTCCAGCAAGACAGGGATGCAGGATGGGGCCAGGGGAGGGCAAGTCTGCAGAGGGTCACAAGCAGGGTAGAATTAGCATGTTCCCAATTCTCTGTGCCCTTCATCCCTTTGCTTCCTGAGGACTCCCTTCACTCCTTGCTGCCTTCCAGCCTGGGGGAGAGATGTACTTCAGTGATGTCTATGTCAGCCAGCGCCTGAGCGAGACTGTCCGGAAGCACAGGGTGCTGTGGGGTGCGTAGGGCTCCAGGATGGGGGTGACATGGGATGGGGGAACAGGACCTTTGCCTCTATCATCTGTGTCTGTGGTCTTGTGCCAGGGGAGTGCCTGGCAGGAGCCCTGTACTGGAGAGACCTGTATAGCATTGCTGAGGAGGTGGGGTTCAGCACCCCATGTCTGGTCACCGCAAGCCCGATCACCATTGGCAACAAGGAGCTGGAGGGCATCGTTGGTGAGGGAGTGTCAGCTCTGGGCAGCCACGGGTGGTTGTGCTGGGAACCTGGGCCCTGCTGGTTCAGTGCCCAACCAATCATCCTCTCCCTTGCAGGTGACTGCCGCTTTGTTTCTGCGACTTTCCGCCTGTTTAAGGTGCCGAGGAGGAGCCGAGCCGGGCCAGGACAGGTCATCTACAATGGTGGGATCGTGGGACATGAGCGAGAGCTGGTGTTTGATGCCAACTTCACCTTCAAGGTGCGGGGAGGCATGCTGGGACTTCCTGGGATGCCAAGCAGACCTGGTCTGTAGGAATGGGTTAAAGCTGATGAAGCAGTGCTACTCAGCAGTGTGATTTGGGGGGCAAACTTTGGTAAAGGGGGAGGTGAGTGGGAGCAGAGGGCCTGTATAAACTCAAGGGAATGCAAACAGGCAGGAAAGGGAGACAGATCCATGCATTGCATTGCAGTAAGGATAGACGCAGGACATCCATGGTGGCTTCACAGGAGGATTGAAGCCAGCTGCTTGGTTGATGTGGATGTTAAACCGGGTTTTGGGCCACAGTGTGCCACTGCTTTCACTCTCCCCATCATCTGGCCCGGTGGCTGGGGTCCCCTGGGCCACATATGCTGGACCCTAGCCCTGTGACTGTTCCTCTGCCCCCAGGAAGGAGACGTGGTGGACGTGGATGCTGAGATGGCTGCAATCTTGCGGAGCTCCAGGTTTGCGGAGGAGTTCCTGATCCGAGCCGGAGGGGCCAGCACTGCAGAGCCACAGGGCTGCTGCTACAAGGGGGTGAAGGTTGGTAGCAGGCAGCTCCATGGCTGGGTTCAGGAATGGAGACATGGGTGTCCCATGCCATCAGAGTTGCCTTGGAGTATCAGAAGAGCTATGGCATGATACCAAGACACCCGAGTCCTTCTGGGCCAAGCAGAGCCTGTGAGGCACTGAGGGTGGTGCCTGGTGCCTGAGTCTGATCAAACTGTACCCCAGCATGAGTTAGACCCCTCTGAAGGGTAGCCTCCTCTAACCACCAGGTGTGAGAGCCCCTTGCCCCCCCAACATGTCCATGGGGACTGGCAAGGTTGACGGTTGGACTTCCCTGATGTCTCCCAAGGGAAAATATCCTTTCTGTGGGGAAGCCTGCCCCAGGAGGGTGACGGCCCATTCTCACCAATCTTTCCTCCCCATCGCCCTCCCAGGTGCTAATGGGAGAGCAGATTGGCCCTGCCTGCCGACCCTGACCCTGCAGCACAAAGCACCTCTGTCTGCTGGAAGCCTCTTGCTTTTCCTTGATGGTCCCTCCAGAATGTAGATGGGCCAGGAGAGACAAGGGAGATAATGCCTTGCAGCTGTGTGTCCCTGAAACACAGCCTTGTACTTTGGGAAGGGAGATGTTCTTGGGTCTCTGTCCAAGCAGGAGACATTTCTCAGATAAAAGCAAAGCCAAAGTCGCAGAGAAGCTCTTGGCTTACTACTCGCAGCAGGGAAAATCAGCTGGAGTGACCTGGAGGCTGCCCCGTGTTATCTGTGGAGGGTCTGCTTGGGCTGCCCCACTGGCAGGGAGCGAGTCGGGGAAATGCCACTTTCACAGACTGCCTCTTGCTTCCCTCTGGCCTGATCCTGCCCTGGGTTTTTCTCTGCCCTCCAGGAGAAGATCTGTGATCCCTTCCAACTGCTGGAGCAGCTGGCAGCCCCAGGCCCTGCCTGCCATCCTGGTGGCACTTGTGGTCCCCCAGGGTGCTGCTGAGTGGCAAGCAGTGCCCCCATGCTGGCAGATGCCAGAAGGGCAGGAGGATGTGGCCCTTGCAGTGTGTGTATTCCAGCAGAGAGCAAATAAATGTCTGAGCTCAAAGGCTGTGTGCTTGCGGCTGACACCACAGGGTCCCTGGGGTGCTGTGCTTCCCTGTCAGGGCTGGTGGGGCAGGTTGTGCCTGAGAACAGGGAGCTGTCCTGGGGATCCCCTTGCTATGGGGCTGCCTGTAGCTGCATGGCTTGGGCACACAAACAGGGACAGTGTCTGTGGGAAAGGGGTTGTGGGTGCCTGTGCATGGTGCAGCAGGTCTGGCGTGTGCTTGGCAGCAGCTATGTGCCGGTGCTGAGCCCACTGAGCACGGTGGAGCTGTTTGCAAAAGCCAGAGCAGGGTGCAAAAGGAGACCCAGTACTGTGCAGGACCTGACCCTGCAGCATGCCCATCTCTGTGTCAGCCTGGCTCGTGTTTGTGGTCCTGAGGAGCTCACAGCTGAGCTGCAAATGCTTCTGAGAAGTAAAAGGCACAGCAATAAGTAGCCCAGTTGCTCTTCTCCTTTTGTGCTAACCCTCCACACGCAGGGAGTGGCAAGCATCTGCCTGCTGCCGGTGGGGTCAGCATCTCCGAAGGTTGCTGGGCAAGAAGGGTTGGCCAGCTCCCGCGGACTCGGTCCGCCCTGCTTTTCCATGGAGAACACGTGGGACATGTCCTCCTTTATTTGCACCCAGGAGGGGGATGCCCCACGCGCGGCTTCCCATGCTTTGTCTCCCATGCAGCCCTGCAGCCCGTTCCAGGAGGTAGGAATTTCTCTCGCTTTCCCTGCGCACTGCCGGTGAGGTTTCTGTTTTCTCCCGGGCTCCATCTAGTGGGAAAGCTCCAAGTCCCCTGCAGGCATCGCACCTGCGGAGTTTCGCAGGGAAATACGGCGGTTCTGGAAAAGCAGAATCGTGTCCGGCCGCATTCCTCAGCGGGCAAAACGCGAGGAGTGAGGAC
>NW_008658003.1:0-2300 GCF_000695815.1 Acanthisitta chloris | reverse complement strand
CCGCGTGCCCTGGCACGCAGAGGCTGTTTGGGAAAGGCTGGGGACTGCTGAGCAGCCCTTGGGTGAGCAGCTGAGCTTAGAAATGAGATCATTTTCACCCCTCCTCACACACTGATTTTCTAGGAGGGACCAAATTTCCCTTCTCTGCCATTTAAATATTATTTTGCTGTGGCATGGGGGAAGATAGAAAGCAAACAATAAAATATTTGGGTACAAAAAGAAGAGTGCTAAGTATGGTCTGCAGTAGCAGTGGCTGAGGAGGGTCCAGATGGTCAGGAAGCATTTCCAGAATACCTGGAATGAGAAGCCTGAGCAGTCAGGTAAGTCCTGGCTGTTACACAGTGATGGGAAATCCAGGCACAGGCATGCCAGCCCAGAATGCTTCACCTGTCAAGCAAAACAGAGCAGCAATGAAATCACAATTTAGAGATTAAACTTAGAAATAATGCCCATAAATATGTTTTCTTGAAAAGCTGCCTTGCCAGCCTGTCCTTTTGGCTTTCTATGGCACTATGAGTCTGACCTAATGGGTGAACAAAAAATTGTAAGTTGTTTGGTTTAGAGCTATACCAAAACTGAAAAAAAAAAAAGAATCCCTGGTGTTATCTGGATGTGTTAGCATTATCCATCAGGGCATGTATGAGCTGGCTTCAGGTAGGGGTCCCTGGCAGACCAGCCTTGGGGGTAGCTGTGACCCAGCAGGTCACCCAGGAGCTCTGAAACTGTGTGGAAGGACGTCACTGATGGGATCTTGGGAAGAACCTGCTGAAAATACAACCAAGAGGTTGTTTAATCCTCCCATGCATAGCCCTTTTCCACAATTACTTAGAAAGGCTTCCTCAAAGTCCCCAAACAGCTCATGCCAGGAGGTTTGCAGCAATTAGGTCCTGCTATCAAAGACAGCCTTCCCAGTGGGCATGGAAGAGCAGATGGGGAAGGGGGTCCTACCTGCAAATCCCTTCATTAAAAAGGCATGAGTCCCTGCCGTGTCCTTTCAACTTGCCTGGGAAGAGATGCACCCACAGCAAGGTCCTTCCTCTTTTGTGCATATGGAAAAAGGCCACAGCTTAAATGCCACTGTATCTGCATTACTTTTTTTTCCCCCAATTCTCGACTTTTCTGGAAGGGACAAGCTAAGAGGACTGGATTTTGACCTGGAGCACTAGAGCAGGGGTCCTCACCAGGCTGTGGATGTGGATGTGGGGGTGTTGTCTGCCTAGCTTTGCTTGTGCATGCACAGCCTTGGGGTTTTTAGCCCCTAATCCATGAAAAGAGGAGGTCCTGCAGCCCCATCCTGTGTGAGGAACCCCAACACAATCCATCCAGCATCCCAGTCTGGGCGTTTAGTGATTGTAGAGATAGCCCAAATCCCATTCTCCTAGTGTGAAGCTCTGCATCATTGCTGTCCTCCCTCAGGAGGCAGGGAGGGTGTTGTAAGGGCAGCAGTCAAATATTGTGGTGCTCCAATTCACCTCGAGGGGAAAGGGAAGAGATTCCTGGGTCCCTATGCACTGTGGTTAGCAGGGAGTCACTGTGGCTCAGGGGCACCTGTCACCTCCCTGGGGGAACAGACCTGCAGAACTCCCTCATGATGAGCTGAATGAGATTTGAGACTGGGAACAATTTGTGGGTCCAGCCCTCAGAGCACTGTGCCCTGCTCCCCACCATAGTGTCCTGTGCAATCCTTTACTCTTCCATTTTCCAAGCATTTAAATGGAGGTGAAACCAATTTACCTCCTCTAAAGGGTCTCATCCACCACAAGCCCTGCTCCCCTGAGTCCCATGGCTGCTCCCATGGCTGTTCATCCCTGGCTGTCCAGGATGCTGAACCTCATCCTGTGCTGTGCATCACCCACAGCTGATGGACATGGAGCGATGCTGGCTGGGCATGGGGTGTGAGATTGTGGCACAGCGGCTGAGGCCTAGGAAACAGCCAGGCACTCAGGGCAGTGAGACAGAAGCACAATTAACAGGTATTTTCCTGAATTGTTCACCTCAGCCCTTTGTGCATCCATGAGCTGAGGATGAACGAAGCGGGACAACTTGGGGAGGGTTTGAATGTCCTCAGTGGGAGCTCCACACCAGCTCCACTCACGCCAAGCCTCTGCACGGGGCGGCTGAGCAGAGGAGAGATGAAGGAGAGTGGCTCGTCCGTATTGAATATTTAACGGCTAATTCCGCTCTCAAGCACGATACGACCGGGAAGAGGCCGGGGCGGGGGTGGGTGCCGGCGGGCTGGAGGGTGCCCGGGGGCCGCAGTGCGGTGTCGCGGTTTCTCACGGTCGCGCCGTACCGCGGCA
>NW_008658002.1:0-1323 GCF_000695815.1 Acanthisitta chloris | reverse complement strand
TGTTCAATACCTATTTCTGTTCTGTACATGGGAAAAATCCATGCAATGGAGGAATAATATGCTGAGAATGACATTCTTTCAATTTAAGAGCGATAAAGAAGTACAAAATATATTGGTTTCTTTATCTAGACTTTCTGTATCAACAAGTCATGATAATTGAACCTAAGAGTTACTACAGATTTGGCCAGGAAGTACTTTGAATATCAATGTTGTTTTCCTAAGTATTGGGCTGCTGTGGTAAAGCACCAAAAGAAAACCACAGTTGTGGCATTATTTTGTAGGGATAAACAGAAAGATCTGAGTGACTGTCTGCCTCTCTGCTTTCTGGGCAAAAGAGCAGAATAGCTGATGCAGGGCTTGGTTAATCAAGGCTCAGGGGACAGTGATAGAGTTTGATGGGAACATTACCCCTGTAAAGCATTTCAGTTCCGATGTCCAGAACACAAGGGTTATGCTGATAAATTAGAAAGGTTTAGGGAAATATCACTGAGGACAATTACAGACTGGAAAACAGGCTCATAGGAACTGCTGCAGACAGCTCAAGCATACCAAAGAAAATGGAAACGGATGAATTAATCACTGTACCAGCACCCTTGGACAAACACAGCTAAAACATAATTATGCCTCTCCATATTACAGAGTACTTTGCAGTTTGTCAGACTCAAATAGAAGAAATCCAGTGGTCAGAAACTGGAACAAAAGAAATATAAATTAGGTGTGATGTGCACACTTTAAAGAAAATAATTTAACCATTGTTTACCAAAGACTGATAATTTACCAAAGACAAGGATGGAAAATCCATCCCTTTCAATTCCTCTTTTCTTGGCAGAATATGCTGTAGCTGAAACAATACTAATACTAAGAGTCTTCTGCTGTTCTGGAGACAGAGCAGATGATCAGGGTTTCACTTTACGGTTCTATAATCTCTAAACTACGGGGTTGAACCTAAATTTTCTAGCCTTTTCTGTTTAAATCACACGACAAAACGAACAGAAAGGCACAAGCCAAAGTCATTTACTTGGGCTTCAAAACACAGTATGACAAGATGCACATGGATCTCTGTTATAAAATGTGATGGGAAGGAGGAAAATGCTACCCAGATAAAAATAAACAGATGCAACAGCGAAGAATAAACATTACTGCAAATCTAGACAGGCTCAGGATCCACTGCTGAGGAAAGAGGGCTCAAATCTTCGCTCCCTTTCTGCTCCAGCGCCTGCTGCAGCTTGGCTGCCGCCGCGCTGCGTTACAGACAGGCGAGCGTCACCCCGCGACACCACCTAATTGGCACCCAGCCTTCTAGGGAGGGGGAGGTAGTCAAGC
>NW_008658001.1:0-420 GCF_000695815.1 Acanthisitta chloris | reverse complement strand
CTCTCCCCATCCCCTTTTTCCCTCTCCGCTCATCCCCTTTTTTCCCCTTCTCTCACCTGTTTCTTTCTCTCCCTTTCCCTGTTTTTTCCTCCCCTCCTCATGCTTTTTTTCCCCTTCTCCCACCTCTTTTTTCCCCCTTCTCTCACCCTTTTTTCCCCATCATATTTTCCCCAAACGTCTCCTCCCTCTCCCCAGACTTTAACCCATCATGTTTTCTCCAAACTTTTCCTCCTCTCCCCAAACTTTTACCCAGTTTTCCCAAACTTTCCCCCCTTTTCCCCAACTTTTCCCCATCATATTTTCGCCAAACTTTTCCCCAGTTTTCCCAAACTTTAACCTATCATATTTTCCCCAAACATATCCCCCCTCTCCCCAAACTTTTCCCCATTTCTCCAAACTTTTCCCCATTGTATTTTCCCC
>NW_008658000.1:29755-36270 GCF_000695815.1 Acanthisitta chloris | reverse complement strand
GCGGCCCCGCAGTCTGGACGGTGAACCGGCCGATAATAGGGGGAAGAATGGAAAGTTATGTCAAGGGCTTTGGGGGGAAAACATCGACGTACCGAACAAAGGTCCTGCCTGTGTTGGAGAGAGAGGCCTGCATGTGAGGCCTGATTGTGTCGCATTTACACACGGGGAAGAAATGAGTGCTTGGTACTGGCCTAAATTTATTCTGTAAGTCTGGCATGCAACTTCGGAACGTCTTTAGAGAGTGTACAGTTTGTCTTGGGAGTGTTTTTATTATGTGTAGCAATCCAATAATAATTTTAATTTGGAACACTTTTTTTATTTATTTCCATGAGCCTGTTCAGGTTTGTTGTTTTTTTTCTTCCTGCCTTGTTCAGCAGAAATAATATTGATCCAGAGCTTCTAACAGTGTAGCACAAAACTTTACTCAAACAAGGCAACTTCCACAGTTCATGTATTGTGTGTATTATGAGTGTTGAGCCTCCTGGTGCTTTAAAGGCTGTCAGAAAGAGGAATGGAGTAGTTACCACCTGATAAATTTGAAGTACATGCCTCATAATGAGAAAGAAGAGGAGTTCTAAACACTTAATTTTACAAGCCTTTCTTAGGGGAACTGTCAGTGTGGATACACTTTTTTAAGACTTTAAAAGCACTGCTGTGATTACTTCTGTTTATTTCTGCTATAGTCTCATCTTTCCAATTCTCTCTTCCACTCCCAGGACTAGAGTTGTGATTGTACAGGGTTGGGATTTTTTTGGTATTTGATTTCTGAGACGTGTTAAGATTTTTATTAAGCTAAAAGCTTTTAATATATACTTTATTTACTTAAAAATACTCATAATGGACACAGGAGCAGTACTTAAAATTAACTGTATAGCTTTCTATTGTTTGGTAGCCTATGTAATAAATATTGATAGGAGTGAAATGTGTTTATTAAAATATTAGTATTTCATTTTTTGCAGATGATATTTTAACAAATTGTATTTGAACTAAAAAGTTTAAACTCAGTGTTCTGGTGAGTAAATTCTGTAAATAATACTTCAAGTTTTTGGAAGTATATGTGTTTTTAGCTTGCAATAGTTTCTGTATTTTAAGATTTAGCCAGTTGTGAGTGACTCAGTTCTGCATATACACTGGTTTTGATCTTAACTGGAAAGGTATTTTTAGCTTTTGTTTGGTGTAGCCTATTGTTGTGTTTGGGGGGGGGGGGGTTTAATTCCTAGGATCTTTCTGAAAATAATGTGAATAGTAAACTAGAGTTAACAACTTCTAAGTCTTCAGTCTCCAGATGGTTCCACAGGTGGAGGCCTAAACAGGTCTTAGCTGTTAGTAGAAAAATTGTAGGTCATCCACAGTGTGCCACTACTACTTACTAATACAGCAGATCTGCTTCAGTAGGAGTGCCGACCTGTTGAGTAAGAGCTTATGAAAATGGAGTCTTTTGATGTCTTGCAAAAGTTCTTCAGGCCAGAGTGACCATTAGGGAAACAACTTGCATCTTCCCAGTAAATGAACGATCAGAACTGCCATTCCCAGTCAGGAATCATGCGCAAGTTAATTTTAGTTTCCGTTTTGTATTACATTTTGACTGTTTGTCTTCAAACCCAGAATGTAAGTATTCCAGCAAAAAAATTGTAATGGAAACTTGTTCTTATAAAATAATTCCTAGATTTGAGGCCTAAAGCTGTACACAACAAAGACACTCTGTTCCTTCTGCAGCAGTGTAGAAGAAATATAACGCGTTCGGCTTTAATGCCGTGAGTGGAGGTATGTCGTGGGTCCTTCCATTTCTGTCAAGTACAGTTACTTACTCTGCCACAGTCCAGAAACATCACCTGTCTAAATTCCTTTTGTTTCGAAGTGGTGAAGCTGAAGCCTAAGTCAGAAGGTTATTGTTTGACTAACCTATGTGTTTGTACTTAATTTGCAGTGTAAGTGAATCTCAGAACTGCCTTGTGTTTATCTTGTATTTATAGGCCCTGCTATATTTTCTGATAAACTGATTAGTAAGGGTCTGTCTTTTGTCACACTGAGGTTAAATTATTGTGACAAAGTATAATCAAAGCCCAGAGTTGTACAACGTGGTATACGTTGCCAAAAACTGAACCCTGAATGGTTCTGGGATCCTGGATGATCAGTTCATTACCTGTCAAATGAGTAACACTCCCTATGAAGCACTTTGTGACACTTCTGGTGGAAACTTTTCATCAAGCTGTCACTGCCCCATGCAGTACTGACTCCGAAGGGAGAAGTACATCTGATTTTTTTTTTTACGCTTTTCTTCTTGTGTGTAGGGTGACAGATTACTTTTGGGTCAGTAGGTATATTTTTTCTGAAGAAGTGATACTTATTTTGAATTTTCTCTGAATATTTTAATCCATATGGAGTGTAATAACAGGCTTATGGCAGTATATGAAGCAACTTCTTGCTGTGTGTTTTCATAGCTCAGTTTTAGCTTAGGATATGAGGTTGGTAACTGCAAAACAAAGTCACAGTAACTCTTTTTCCTTCTGATATTTTTTCAGTCTAAATGAAATGAAGCGATTCTTGAGGAACAGAACTCTTCTCAGCCTTTCTCACTGGTGATCCGTAATAGAAAAAAAAGTTTGTATGTAGCTGCTTGTTGTAGGTTGTCTCTTTTTAACAAAGTGATTAACTTTAAAGCATGAATTCAGCAGTTTTCCATAAACAAAGGAGTTCTAGGTACCTGTGAAGTGTACAGTCCGTGTGAGACCGGGCTGGATAACTGGCTTCTCCTCCGCGTGCTTTCTGATACCAGCAGTGGCTGGTTTAGCGTGAAGTCCAGTTTTGAGGAGCAATTGTTCTCCTAATCCTGCCATCAAGTTGGGAGAATCTTACTGTGTAAATATGCAGTCATATTCTCCTTCAGTTCTGTCTGGCAGCCAGGAGGGTTCGAGCACACATAGCCAATCTGTTTACTCTCACTGTCTATAATAAGGCTTGTCTTGCAATGTACTGACTGTTGCCAGTCTTACTTGACTCATGAACAAACTCAGTACAGATATGGCAGAAAACTGCCACGTATAAGAACAGTGTATAGTCAACTTTGGAAGTGAAGACTTTGATAGAGGAAAAATGGCATATTACCAAAAAAGTTAATCGTGGTGATATAGCACTGGATGAATGAGGTGAACTGGCAATGGCATTGAAGCCATAGTTGCCCTCAGTTGTTCCAAAAAAGCTGCTTTTCTCATGATTCATATAGGAAGCCTGTTTCAAAAGGACACATGGTAGTTACTTGGCCCTTTTCACACTTGGCTTAATCTGCCCTTGAATAGCTTTTTCATTGGTCATGACTGATAAAGGAGCTCCATTTTCTTGAGTGATAGAAAGGGCAAAAAAAAGCCAAAAAAGTAAGAAACCTACAAAGGTTTATGTGGAGAAGAATCTGGGAGGATTGTGCACTGTGTAGCAGTACAGTGCTGGCTCATGGAGCGGGGGGAAATCCCGTTTTCTCACTGTTTTCTGAATGGTCTGTTTGTGGTGGTGTCCACAATAAAGTGCACGTGCTGAACTGCAGAGATCTGACCACCTGAAGAGGTATGAAGGGTCTGAGTCAGCTTCTGGAATGTGAACCTTGAGTTGTAGGGAGCAATTGGTGTTCAGGGTAGAAGCTGAGGTCCCTGGTACTTGCTGAACAAGAAGGGTTTTTTTAAGATCTGAAAGGCAAGGTGTATTTTGTGTTTATTCTGCTTTCAGAGCAACTTGCTATTGACAACCCTGGTTGTGTTACATGACATCCAAATAAGTAACCCTAGTGTAAAGAAGGGCAGGTAGTTGTTAGACTTCTGTAAAGGTGGAAATGAAAGAATACAAACATGTTCTTTATTTTCTGGTGCTCATATGTTATTTGAGAACAGAGGTGTTAAACGTTGGGACGTCGGTTTAGTCCTGGGATAGGCATTGGACTCAATACCAGCAGTGTGCACCTCCTTGGCATTTGTGGCTGGCTGTTTAACATGGTTAATATCAATTGTTATTAATGCAGAGTAGTAACAGTAATTTTTTACTTGGATTGATTTTCAGGTTCCTAAAGGTAAAACTATTAGGAAAAATAGGTTGGACAAACTCAGGCCCTAACACAATGAGGCGCAGTCTTATGCTGTCTTTGCTTTCAGGTTTTGTTCTCCCTCAGCTTTCTCCATGTCTGTCTTCTGTTTTACTTGCCTTACTTTGAGCCTGCGATGTTTTGTCTTGCTGGCTCAGTGTAGCAGTGATCTCTCTGCACTGTGGGATTTTATGTGCTTGAAGTCTGTTCTGTACCTCTGCTCTTAGTCCAAGACTACTTAGATGCAAAAGTACAGGTAAATAAAAAATATGTTCTTATGTAGTATCTTCCAAGTTGAAAACATGGATTTGTTTTTTTTTTTAGGAGCAGGAGCAATATAAATGAGTTGTGGCACCAGAAAAGTAAAGGTGGAAACAATGCATAATAACACTGGTGTTGGTGGACTTGAACTTCCCCTATGCCTGCCTTTCTCCCCTCTCCCTCCAGCCCTAAAGAAAGGAAAAAGAAACACACACCTACATCCCACCCACTCATCAAGGGACTTGAATTAAATGTCCTTGATACTGGTGTAGTGATTAGCTGCTTACTTTGACTCCTAGAGGTAGTGAGGAGAAGCTGTCTGAACATCATAGACCTTTGTGGAATATGTGGTAGGTGTGTACTTTTGGACAAGGTGATGTTGTAAGATGTGGTTAACGTTAGGGCTGGAGGATGGCATCTCATCCATGTTAATAATGTTCTGTGTCTTCTAATGTCAAATCCCTTATGTAATTAGCTTATTCAGTACAGAGAGTGTCCTGTCCTGGAAGGTGTGTGCGATGTAACTGAATCTTCTGATCACAGGTGAGATGTGGCTGTGCATTTAAAGAGAACTAATGAAGAAAGTAGCTGAAGGTGCATATTAATAGGCTTAATGCTGAATATCAACTTGGAGCTCTGCCTGCCTTAGAGAGTGAGTGTTGTCTTCATTTGGAGGACATACTCCATTAATAATCAAGTTACTGACTGGGAACTGTAATTTCTCCTTAAAACTTCACTTGTTCTGGGCTTTGCACTTGTTTCAGGTCTGATGGCTTGATGAACTCAAGCATTGTATAGGGGTGAGGGGAAGGTAAGAAATTGCTCGTTTGAACAAGGACATTCAGAGAGTCATGGTCATAAACTGTGTGAATAAGCCTGAGTGAACAGCACCTGAGAAGCTGCATAGCTGGGTAGCTAGGTTTCACATCTTTAAGTGAAATTCCTGGAGAAAACAGAATTTCAACTGAATATCATTTAATGAAAGTGATGGAAGCTGCATAACTTTTTGGTAAACTTTTTAGGCCAAGATTCCAAGTGTTAAAAATTGTCCTTCAAAGATATGCTGCAGTGTATTCCACAGTGTTTTTCATGTTTATGTAGTGACAGTGTGCACTGCCATGTCTTGTTCTGGTACCAGTCTGCCTGTTGTATTTAGCAGATAACTTTCTACAGTAAAATACTGGCAATTAAAATTAGGACTTGCATTATACCATAAGCTTGTGGATTAAAGAAGTTTCTTTCCCTTACTTGGTTACAAGAAGCTTGGCAGAAGAGCAAACGTTTTTCTTTGCCAAAAATGATAGCAAATATGCTTTCTTAAAATTTCTTGTGTGGTATCTTTTTAAGTTGATACAGTTTTGCTCTGTATTTGTTGACTTGCAAGTGAACATAACCATGTTTTATCCTAACTCTCGACAGCAGCTCAGACTTTCATCAGCACTTTGTAACTAGAATGAGAAGAAACATGTTGAGGGAAATGCTGTTGCACACCTCAGTCTGCACATTTAAGCACTCCATGGGGAAAGGGGAAACTGAGCTCTCTTCAGGTTAACCGTGAGGAGGAAAGATGGATTTGGTTAAAATTTAGTATATGAAGGAACAGTACAGCTGAAATGCCTTCCAGTAATGTTGAAATACTTGAGCACTATGGCCATGATTGTTTTTAATAGCTCAGGGGTTCTTGACATACTGTTGAACCAAACTGGTGTTGGAACAGAATGGGCACTGAAGTTTCCAGCTTAACTGTGCTGTATGCACAGCAGCTCAAGTAAGCTGGACCCTCTGAGGCTGTTTGGAAACTTGAGGTAAATACATGAGTTAATTTTTGAGGGGACACTTAAGAGAAATGCAGAATTGCCTGTGAGACCCCAGTGAAGTGTCAGGCAAGGTAATCTCTATCTATTGCTTTCAAAATACAGTGCAATTAACACTTCTTTTGCTGTAATTTCTTGCTTCCAGAGGTTGTCTGGAGTAAAGTTTATTCCCTAAGTGTATCAGGCTTTTTCCTCTGTCACCCTTAGCCAAAAGCTGTTAAAACTATTCTTGTAATTTTAGATAAAGTAGATTTGTATTAAGTAACAAGTCAATGGATAAACAATGTCATTGTATCATCTGTTTTTCAAAACTCTTGTGTATTTTCATATATTTTATTCAGATCAAGTCTAAGCTTCTATCAGGTTGAGATCTT
>NW_008658000.1:21382-29720 GCF_000695815.1 Acanthisitta chloris | reverse complement strand
TTACACCTGTAGTGTCACCAGAAACACTTTTGTCAGCTCCCCCAACCTGTTCTTAGCAGCCTGACTATTCCAAATGAGCATTGCTTCTGTTTGTGCTATCTGCTTTGTTGTTGCGGTTTCACAGCCACTTGGAATTGCTGGAAACCCAATTATATATCACCTGTACTATTAATGCAATTAATTTTAGTCTTATTTTAGTGGTGCTGAAGCATCTTAAATGCTTAATCAGAAGTAAGCCAAGTAGACTACTCTGCATCACAAATTAGGTAGTGTGTATTAACCTAAAAGCTGTTCCCTTTTGACTAAGAAATGGTTTCTTCCGTAGACTTTCAGATTTGCAATATTGTTTTCTTCAGCAAAGTTGTCAGGCTGTTTGGAAAGTCAGCTCAGTAAGGTGGAAATTGAAACCAGAGAGTAGGTGATATTGTTAATTGATGTAACAGCAGAGTTAAATCAGTATTTTGTCTTTCTCTGTCCTGTAACCCATTCTGAAATATCAGTTGTCTTGAATGTTAATAAGTCAATTACAGAATTTCTGTGTTGTACTTCGATAGCATTCCTGTGTTTGTGTGTGCTAGGTCTGCTTGGAGTGCTTTAAAAAAATGGAGTAGCTGGTTTGGTTTTCTGAATGCATTAATTCTGGCAAATTTCCTCCCCCCTGCCCCCCTCCCTATGCACATGTGGCAGATATCAAACGTGAACATATGGGCACACAGTGACACAGCAATAGAAGGATCAAGCTGGATAAACAACCTCTGCACAGACTAACCCTGTCCAAAAGTGTGGGGTATGGTTTGTGGGTTTTTATTTTTAAATCCTAGAACTTGCTGCTTACTGTAATGACTTGCTTTGTGGAGACCTATCTTCTGCTCTCCCCCCTCCTTCCCAGCGGGAGGGGGGGGAATTTTCTTTCCTTAGCCACAGCAGAGTGATAGTGGTAGGTACTATGGGACAGGAAGGACAAGAAGAGCTTCACAAATTGCAGATGGTCTAGGTTTGCTTCTTTGCGCTGTTCTCTTATTTTGCCATCTGAGAGAGAATGGGTGTTCTGATCACAGGAGTGGTGTTCCAGTTACTTAGCACTAGGACCCGTGTGGGGGAACTGGCCTTTTCTAGGAACTGAACTGTTAGAGAGGTTTTTGTACTTGAGTGGCTCAGTCCTGAGCGACATGAGCATCTCATCTCTGTTGGTGGGCCCAGTAGAACAACAGAATGTGTTAGTTGTCTGTAAGGACAATGAAGATTGTCCAGGAATAAGCTTAGTAAGAGGCCTCATAATGTCAAAACTGTAATTTGCCAATAAGGTTGATATATCACTTAGCTGCTTTTTCTGTGGCTGAAACTTAGATTTTAAGTGCATGCATTGGTTTTGTTTTCATACTTGCCTTTTTAATTCTTCAGTCCTTGTGGGAGATTCTTCCAGTGTGTCATTTCTCATCATCTAATTTCCAGCCTGAAAGTTTCCCATAACTGTTTTGCCTGCTAACTGTATCAATACTATCCTCTCTCTTGGTGATTTACTTCTCTTGGTGTTTTTGATGCTTAGAGAAAGCAATTATAACCTTGTTGCCAGGCCAAATAGCACAGGCTTTATTAGTTAACTCCTGGAAGGCTGCTCTTCTGTTTTTCCACTGGAATTCAGCTCTCTTGACCAAGGCTAACTGTGACAGGGTAGAGTATCCAGGTAAACACTTCTTTTACCAAAAGCAGTGGAGAATTCTTGGTTACTCTGTCATGGTGTCTACACCTAAACATTGGTTCCTCTTCCACACCTCACCACCTCCTTCATTCCCCTCCGGTATCGCACCAAGAGGAGCTGGAACGTGTAGCCACTAATGTGTATGTGTTGTGTTTGTTTTAATAGCTTTGGGTTTAACAAAACAGAAATAAAATAATGAATGACCTTTCTTCTGTGAGCTTGGGAATAGTAGGAAGTGTCCTGAGTTCTGCTGTCAAAAAAAAAAAAATCTTCTGCTTCTGAATCTTCTCATTTCCTGTCATTACTGAATGAGGGTTTCAGGATTTAATACTGTTACAAGTTAAAGGTTGTTGCCTGCCTTCCACTGTTAGAAATGTTTAAGCACCTCTAACTTACAGAGACACTAATTTCCAGCTGTTTTTCCTCAGTGTTGGGCCTTTGCACATTCTGAGTATCTGTGAATATTTTAAGTCCAGCTATGTCTGAAAGACAGTACTTTAGCCAAAAATGTTCTTGGTTTAGTGTGTTTGCTGTAACACAGCTTAAAAACTGACAGGGTGGAAGCACTAGCTCTCAAAGAGTACTTTTTGCTAAACTCTGGTTCAGTGAGAACGTCTATTGCATATGTTGGTGGAGTAAACAAATATAATTTCATGGCACTACTGACATAGTGAAGGAAGCTGGGCTGTTCTGTGGAAGTACTTGAAAAAACAGCCTTTGTTCCTCAGGAGAGGAGAGGGCATGTTCTTGGAAATACTGTCAGCACTAAGGGGATCTCTTGAAATAGTAATTGGTTTTTTATTTTTTTTTTAAGGCAAAGGGAAAATTCCTCCTTACTGTGTTTTTGTATCACTTCAGATTGGAGAACTTTACATGCCTGACTTATAGTGTAAGAGATCTAGTTGCCAGCTAAAGGCTAACAGAGTAACAAAAACCAAAAGTGCCAAAGTATGTGTAACTGTTCAGTTTTTATGTTGCTGACTCTAGCTGTATTGTTACAGCTATACCATGAAAGGTAGCTGCTCCCGTGGGGATCTCTGTGCTTTATGGGAAAGTGTTCTAAAGATTCTAAAGTTGTTAACCTGCCATGGCTAAGCTTTGAATGACTGAGGCAGGGAATGCAAGGACCCAGTTTTGTGCCCATGGGCTCATGAATGCTGCTCTGAGATCACTGAGTGTGACGAGTAGAGGAGATGCAAACAACTATTCTCTGACATAACTTGTGTGAGACACAGCTGAGTTGTGGCTTGTAAGCCCCATCTTTGCTCTCCGTGTATTGTGTGACTTGTTAGCAAAGCCTGCTCAGAAGGCTTGGGCTGTCTGTTGACAGTATCATGGGCAGGGAGTGACTGCTGCAAGCCCAGACCTGTGGCAGTGAGAAGCAGCAGCTCAGCTTGTGGTGGAGTACAGTGATTTAAATGTCTAAGTTTAGCTTAGATACATCCAAAATCAAGTAGTTTGTTACTACTTAATAGTATTCCAGGTGATGGCAACAAACCAGAGTTGCATCCGTCCTTGATGTGTTTGTCGTGTTGTTGGGAAGGTTGGTGGTGCAGCTTTGAGGTGAGAAGAACCTGAAAACACACAGTCGTGACTGGCTATCATCTGAGTTTTTGTTCTTTGTACTTGCATAAACTGGAGCAGCATTTATGGTGGGAGAAAGGAGGAGAAGCTGATGTAATTTCAGGTTGCTTGTGCAGAGTTTGAAAAGTTTTTTGCTTGTGGCATTTGGTGATAGATCAAAATATCAGGTTTTAAGTTGTATATATCAGCTTGTACAGATGCAATCTATATTTTTGACCAACTCCTCGAGTTTCATGTGCTGAATTTTAACATGAAAATGGTCTGTGCAGGCATAAGAGTGAAGCTAATGGTTGTATTCTATTCCCATACTTTCTGAGGTTTATGTAAGTGAGGGGGTTTGAAATGACTTTGAATAAATACACATAATAGTTGGGAAACTACCTTCTACAAAGTACACAATGCTTTCACTTAGGTTTGGATTAGAGAAACTAACTTCCCTTGCTAATTTACTTTAAGGGCCACGCTAGAATGTCGCCCAAGAAATATCATTGGGATTTTTAGCTTCTGTCAGTCCTTGGTACACCTTGGAACATACAGTGGAGTTCAGCTGAAAAGCTGCATAGTGCAGACTGGTAGCTCTGATGCCCTCAAGTCTGGCCTGTTTAGATTTTCTCTCATTAGTCTGTACTGTAACTTTAGTAGTAAGTTAAATCTTGTAAAAAGACTATAAGGAATATATATAAGGAATATAAGACTATAACATTAGAATTAATGTATTTATAAAAAAATAGAGGTGTGTGTATGTCGGTCATACTTGAATCTGTACAGAATGTTTGTGCTGTCATTTTAATTCAAAACGTGCCCATGATAGAGTGTGGACTGTGATACCATATCCAAAATGTTTTTCTTGGAAATGAAAAAAGCACTTCTGAAACTTTCAGGCTCTCATCATGCAGCTGTATAATGTAATAAAATTTTCCATATTAATATATGCTAATAGCATATGCTGCCCTTAGTATTTGTAAAAACACCACTGTACTTCTGGTTTGAAGATTCAGTGTTAAATACTTTATGCCTGAATTTGTTAAAAAAGACATTCAGTTAAAAGAGGCATTTAATAGAAAATAATTGAAACTATTCCTTAATAGAGAACTGCAGATTTGGTGGGCAGTGTTTTCATCAGCTCTCAGTTGTGTGGGACAGATCAGGCTGTTTTCAAATTGTGGTGTGCAGTGTGTGTCCCCAAACTGTTCTGCCAGGAGAGCCTTTAAATACAAAGTGAACTTACAAATAAAGTTTGACAAGGATAGAGGAAAGACGCAAAATTAGTACAATTAATTTGGCCTCTTTGGTAGCTAATGGGACTTGGAGGTGCTAGAAAATAGCTGATGAGTGAAAAGATGTAGTCCTGAGATGTGATGTGGGGAAGTAGAGGTAGTAAAGGTCCCAGGACTACTGGAATGCTTCTTTGTTCATAATTGTATGTGGGATGGGGATGTGCATGTTCCTAGCTGACTGTATCTGATTAGCAAAACAGATGCAGGACTAGGAGAGGCTGCAGCCTTTAGGAAATACCTACATTTTACTTTTGATAGCATCAGATAGTGTGCTGGGGTGGGAAGGAAGAAGCTGCTCACTTCTGGGCCTACAGGTATTTTCCCTCTTCCTTTACAAGCCTGACTACTTCATATTCTTTCTTGTCTTTCCCTGAAGTAACTGCATTCTCTGTGCTTTTTACTCAAGTGTGGCAAAGAGTTCTTCTCTCACACCCTGATGAAGTTACCCCTCTCCAGTCAAATAGCCTTTTGTTTGTCTTGTCTTTCTTACTAGTGCATTTTATTAAATGACTTAAAATAAATAAAGGGAATGATGTGGAGTAGTTCTGAAGCTATATGAGTTACTGATATTTTAAAAATAATAATGAAAAGAAAAAACATATAAACAAACCAAAAAGACAAGAAATCTTGCACAGGAGTTAAGTGAACTTTGCTTCCAACTCAGTGTCATATTAACTTTGGGTTTATTTTCATGTTTGCAAAAATGTCTTTTAGTAGCATAGAAATGTGCACATAGAGCACTTAAAAGAAACACTGTCTTCCTTTCCTCTTTTCCTCACCATATTCTCTTTGAATCTTAGACAAGGCCAGAATTAATGTGGTGTTTGGGGGCAGTAGGTTGTAGGTTTGCTTGTAAGGCCTAGTTAAACACTAGTGCAGGATAAAAGGTTATCTCTATAGGAGACAACTCTCGAGTAATTGGATTGGGTCACAGAGAAAATTGCAAGAGCAAAGGCTTATCAAATCAGCTATTGTAATATCAAGTTCTTAAATAATCGCTTTGGTCAAGCTTCCAGCTCTGCTGCTTCTTTTCTAAGTGTCTCAGAGCTGTGGAGGAACTGCTGTGTTGTGTGCAAGTCTGAATCCTTTCAGTACATCAGAGAGCAGCAGTTGAGTTGGAACAGATGTAGGCAGCACCTATTGGAACATCTCCCTGACAAAGTAGGGAGCCTTTCTCCCAGCTCTGAACTGACTGACTCTTGACAAGGAATTCAGAGTTTGACAAACCTGGACATGCTATGACCCTGGGAAGTGCACCTCATTAGTGTCAATTTGTTAAGCTAGTACGCTGTAACATGGGCATAGTTACTTGTTGCTTGTGCAAGCAAAGTGTGTGAGTAGCCTGGGAAAGATGAGTTAAAATCATTGGCAAGGTAAAGCAGAAAACAAAGGGCTGGTGGTGCTTGCATATATGGGAGGGAAGAGAGGAATTTGTAGCAGACTTTGTGGTCTGTGTTAAGATTAGTGACGTTTGAGTTCTTGTCTAGCTTAAAATTAAGTCTGACATCATGCTAAAAAGTACTTTAAAGGGCTCTGACATTTATATTTGCTTAAATTCAGTGCATTAACCTTCTATATTCAGGTTCTTAGGATACCCACTTGCCTTTTCCATACTCTGTAATCTCCATGTGCAGTCCCTTGTTGCCACAGATTGTTCGGTTTATGGAGCACTGGAGAGGTATATATGTGCACAGTGAAGTAGATACTTGTCAGTAAAGTGTGCCATAAAGTTATTTAATTATTTCATAAAGGTCTGGCTTTTGACAGCTTTTCCTATCACTGTAAAAGTCTGAACCTTCCTAGAATACAGTTGTGGAAGCTAATATTGTATGCTCTGTGTAGTTAACCTGAACAACGAGCTCTGAGCACTGTAAAGTCATGATCCTGTCCATGATAGGATCAGCTTCAGGACAGCTTAATCCTTAGCCTTTAACAGGTGTTTCTTGGCTTGTGACTTCTTTTTGTTCAGCTTTACACAGAACTTGTCTTCTGTTTCCTTATACAGATGTCTGATAGGTAGTTCTGTTCATGATTTGGTACAAGGTAAATGTCTTTAATTGTGCCTGTGTCACTAATTTGGTATGTGCATTGGAGCTTGCTCTTAATTACATCACTGTAAGGTATAATGTAAATGTAGACATTGTTTCTTTGAGAAAGTACATCTGTCACAAAATTCCAAGATGCCACTGGCTTGAGCACTGTCCAGTTTAGAAAACTTAAAATGCATTTTAATCCCTTTGTTTGTTGTTGCAGTGTTCTTGTGTTAGCTAAAGATCCATATGCAGATCCAGTGCTGAGGAAGCCGGAAACTTAACCTGTTTTAATTGGATTTCTTCCTCAACAACTCCAATTAAACCATTTCCCAGATAGTATCATGTGGCATAGGAATCTTGCTGTGCTTTGGGCCTATGACCTTTCTTGTGTTGCATTTGTGTAGAAGTTTTTGTTCAGTATAACTGTGAGGCAGTGTGGGAAAGGGAGCATCAACAGATACCAGCTTGAGTCAGTGCTAAATATCAGTCATTAGGAAAACGAAAGGAATCCTCCTGATTTGTCCAAAACTTGTTAAATTATATTTTCATCATGCAAAAACCAGAGACCCATTCTAGGTAAGTAGAAGACAGATGAGGACTTGCCCTTCTACCTTCCCCTGAAAACATAAATTATTTTTTGAAATATTTGTTTTTATCTTTAAAGTGTCTCTTTAAGATGTGCTGATGTGAGTGAACAACTTCCCAACTCTTGCATTTTCTGTATTTAAACTAGTTTCAAGCTGAAGCTGAGTATTATCAAAATGAAGAGCCAGTCTCTTCCCTCTTTACCTTGTTTTCAAGGTAGAGCTACATAATACCCTTAGACCTGTAATCTTTGGTTTATCTGTGGCTCACTCATCTAATCTGCATGTGCAAGTCAACTGGTTTTTGTGTGTCTTCTTCCAGCAGTAACTTCTTTGACATCCAGTCTCTGAATTTCTTCTGCCTAGTGGCTAATTAAAGTTCCTTGCTTTTTTTTTTCCTGCCTCCTCTCTTCGAGTTTAGAAGATTGCAGAAATGCTTTTGTGTTCATTTAGACTTTGGGTGACCAAACCATGTTTTGCTAGCCACTGAGCTCGCTAGGTCTCTTTGTAATTTAAGACAGCTTGGCAAAAGTCGATTAAGAATTTGGCAGGGCTCAGGCAACCTGCCATGCTGCAACTTGGAGCATGTATTGTCTAACAGGCTCTGCAGGTAGGACATGGGTATGTACCATATCAGTATTTGTCTTGTGCTGTTGCACTTGATTTTGCTTAAGGGCTGTGTGTGCCAGGTGCAGGTGAATGGTAAACTGCGAATAAGGCACCATCTGGTCTATGGTATTGGAAGAGTGAAGAGGTTTGGTATTTTAGCTGTAGATTCTGCATTCAGACTCAGTGCTGAGGTAAATGGAGCTATGCAGTGCACAGGTAGGTGGACGTTAGGTGTTGGGCAGGGCACATCTGGAGTGGGTGATACTTTGGGTACTTCTTGGTTCACCTGCACACCAGTACTGAAAGTGAACTTCTAAACTGAAATTTGCAATGAAGAGTGAAGAGGTTTGGTATTTTAGCTGTAGATTCTGCATTCAGACTCAGTGCTGAGGTAAATGGAGCTATGCAGTGCACAGGTAGGTGGACGTTAGGTGTTGGGCAGGGCACATCTGGAGTGGGTGATACTTTGGGTACTTCTTGGTTCACCTGCACACCAGTACTGAAAGTGAACTTCTAAACTGAAATTTGCAATCATCGCTCAATTTTCTCCTT
>NW_008658000.1:0-21371 GCF_000695815.1 Acanthisitta chloris | reverse complement strand
CCGGTAATAAATGCCTCCTGTCCCAAGTTTGCCACATCTGTTTACTTGGTCTTGGCTTGACCACCTGCCTGCTAGCTGCTGGTCTTTTCTGAGAGTGTCACTGATCTCTAGTTCATCAGGGACTCTGTGCTTTCATTCATGTTCTCTCACAGAAGGTCAAAGCTCCTCATTTAAATCCATTCCTGTCTTCTGAAGAGTATGTTCTCCTTCATTCTTGCCAGGCAGTGTGGTTTTTATTTTATGGTGTTAGTGAAAGCTTAAGCTACCATACAGGTAGTGACTTTTGGCTCCTCCTAAGCAAAGGTCTATAGAAGCTGAAGATGAAGGTCAGATAGGAGTTTGCCTGTATTGCTTGTGATAGTTTTAGTTGAGAGTCTGCGAGGAGTGAAGAACAGTTTTGGTTAGAGTTCGGCTGCTGGAAAAGACGTTCTTTTCCTTTGGAGAGATACATTTACTTTTGTTTAATTTTAGAAAGGAAAAGAACTGTTATTTCTATTCTTGTTAATAAGTTATAACCACACCTTTACTAGCACCAGGTAGCAGAATTGTGTACTGAGACTTTCATAGTGTAAACTTTGCTGTCTAGGAGCTTGTCAGTAAGTAACAGTGGTTTTAAAGTTCCTATAGAGGTGAAGTCTGGCTCTTGCTGCAAGATCTGCTTTGGCAGAGAAATTTTGCTCTGTTATTCAAGTGTACAGACAAAACTTTGAACACACTCATTCCTCATTTTTCCTTTCTTTCCTATTGCTGTGCTAAAAGGGGAAGAGGATCTTTCAAACCAGGAGATGAAACCTGGTTCGGTGTTGTGCAGCTAAGGTTTGCTGTGTTTGTGTGCCTGTTCTCCATGTGGTGTAACAAATCTTTTGTGTTACTGACCTGGCTTGAATACCTCTGGGCTGCTGCTTAAGCTGAGCTGTCCCTGGCTGACTTGCAGCTATCCAGATCAGACTGTCCTTTTACTGAATATAGATTTATTCAGGAGTTTCTGGGTTCTTATGCTTTTGATAATCTTTATAGTTGTGCATAGAGAAAAATGTAGCTGCTGCAGAGTGACTGAATTATGCAAGAGAAATTAATGTTTAGCTGGTTAAAAAGCCAAAACAAATTAGAACACTGAAGACTGAGAAACTACAGGTGTTGTAAACATGAAAATATTTTCTTGAAGTGTTGAGTCCTGGCCTTCTGCCACTGAGAGAGCATTCCCTTCCTTCCTTAATGAATTCAAGTCAAACTATACACCGCAGGAAAATGAAATTTACTAATTGAACTAAAAAGAACTAAATTTACTGATTTATTGTAATTTTTTTCTGGGGAGTCTGCAGCTTGACTGCATTCATGGCCTATTGGTATTTGAGAAGCTGTCTGCAGTATCCCTACCTTACTTTGGTATATGATCTGTTTTTGAAATGGTTAAGAAATGCTTCCATTCTAATGATTCCAGAGTAGCTGAATGAAAACTCTTTCACTGTAAATGGTTTAAGGAAGAATATTGTGCTGAAGCTTCTATCTTTTTTGCTGTCAATTTGTAAAGATCTGCTCTGGCTAACACCTTATATATTGTCTAAAGTTAGTGTAAAAATGGACACATGAGCTACTACTAAATCGGTAATATCTGCAGAGACTGGACCCCTTTCACATTTCTAGCTTACAGACCTGTTTTGCTCACTTGGCAGTCTTGTTCAGGTCACTGGATTGCACTTCTGAGGCAGGGAAGGGAAGGGAGTGCTTCCTGAGCAATACGTGGCTGCAGCCAGGAACAGGGAGTTGTTCTCTCAGAGCAGTTGTCCTTGGAAGGGATGGGAGATCTGTCCTTGCATGCCTGTACAGCTGCACAATCTGAGATCTTGGGTGACTTGAACTGGCATCTATTTTGACTTTTTATCAAATGCTTCTGCTGAAAATACAAGTCTCTGATATTCTGTTGGTGTCTTCTCTGCATGCTTTTATATATGGTGATGTTTTGACATCTTAACTTGTGATTTTTTTTTTTTTTTTTTTGCTTTCATTTTGCTCTTCTTCAGAGTGTGTCTTGTGATTCACTTCTTGCCCAGAACTCAGTGTAATTTGTTGTGGTGGTTGGAAATTGTCACCTCTCAGAATGAGAGATCTCTAACGATCTAAGGTCCTGTTTTCAGCAGGTGGTTGGACTGTATGATCTCAAGAGATACTTTCCAGCCAAGGCTTTTCTGATCATTCTAACTTAGCTCTTGTACTACAGGTGAACCCTTCATCAGAAGGGCATTTGGTTTGTAGAGGAGTTTGCCTCTGTGTTGTTAAACTCTGCTTGTCTTCCCATTGATAGCATATAAATGTCCTCAAAGAGAACTGACAAAAGTCATGCAACTATTTAAATCTGTAGAAGTTCTGTGCTGTAGAGTTGTAGAAATCTGTTTCCTTACAGCTGTACGTGATGATTGTTTTCAGAAGAAACTTCCTTGATACCTTGTCTGTCTTCCCAGCTGTGAGGTAATGTTACAGTCTTAGGATGCTGTACAGTCTTGTTTGTCCTGGGGATTTTCCTGTTTGTACTGAATTTGCTTTAGTTAGTGTCTGTGCGTGCATTTGTGCTTGTAGTTTTCTAGTTTTTCTTTACCATTGGAGAGGGAGATTGCAAAAAGAATACAGTCAGCCTGTTACATGATTCAGTGTGGTTTTGTGTGGTTTCTGTATCAAAAGAAGTTACCCTGATAAGTCACCATGGGAGTTTTACATAATTAGAAGCAGTGCAGCAAGTCTTAAGTGTACTGTGGCACCTTGGAATCATGTAGACAGCTTATGGCCATCCATGGGGAGAAAGTAGAAGTGGAAGCAGATAAGAAAATAAGTGGTAGCTTGCTCTTCCTATGTTGGGGCAAGAAAAGTTTGTCATTCCTTAATGCTCAGTGCTTTCATGCTGCTGAATAATCCAGGATTTGCATGAATGTAGACAAAATTGGTATACCTTGCTGTACCTTACAGCACCTTGCAGCTCTTGGGAGAATATATTGTCCCCTTGTTTGTGTGTAGAAACTTGCTGTCAGGAAGAAGGGAGGGTTGATGAGAGTTCAGGAGACACTGCAGAAGATCTTTCTAGGAAGTCTTCAGTATGTTGTTCTGTCTACTCCCTAAATTCTTTAATGAACTGTTGCTACATGCAGAAGGGACAAGAGGCTGCTAAACTGAAAATATGAGCTCTTGCCTGCATGAAGCTTTGACACAAAATTTGTTTGGAGGTGAGGACCTCAGTGGAAAAAGAATTGGGCAGAGTGGGTACCTACTGAATTTGCAGAGTATAGAGAGGAAGAGTACTGTGTCGAAATCAACCACACCAGACTGAGTTTAAAGCAAGTGCCTGGAGTAAAAACCTGTCTTAATTTAAGTCAGCTGGTAAAGTAGTAGAAGTAATTGAATGGGTAATTGCAAGTGCTTGCTTGTAAGGCAAGAAAATAGGTGTGTGTCTCTGCAGGTAAATGAGAACCTTGTGAGAAGTGAGCAAAAATGAGGTGCAGCTATGAGATCAGTTGAAAATGATGTGATGTAGATCTAAAACAAGTCAGCAGTTACTAAACCATAGGCAGTAAGTTCTTGGGTTTAGTTGCAATTAAAGTCTCAGCTCTTAAATGTGGTGTATGCTTATATTTAGAATGTTGCTTCTATCTTAAGTGACTAGATTTATCACAGAAGCAGCTGATCAAGTAAATGAATATTGTCTACATTGAAGTAGTGGAATACAAATCTGAAGTCTTAGACTTAATATTTTCTGATTTTGTACACTGAACTCTGGGTTCTTGCTGGCAAGATGTGCAACTTGCTGGAAGAAAATGTTCTGAACTTACAAGGCATATAAACATCCTTCTGTCTTCCTCCCCCCCATTTGCCTAATACTGTCTTCAGGGCAGTAAGTCTTTGTAGTTTTGAGGATCTGAACTGCTCCAGCAGCATTAAATAAGGCACAGGGTTTATTTGGGCCAAGATACGAAAGAGGAAGTGTGCTGACCAGTGTACTTAGCTCAACTCTGGGCAGATAACAGGTGTTAAAATGGAGCATTGTAGGCAGAGCTGCTAGGCATATCCTTAAATATTACGGAAATTGGAGTGCAGGAGCTTGTAAAATTCTTGCAGAGAACTTAGAAAACCCCAGCCCTACCACCCAAAACAACAGAATCCCATGCTAAACAAACCCCCCAAGCAAACAAGTTTCAGAACTCACCTTTTCTCGTGAGAGTTCGGTTCATTTTTTACAGCTATCGTTACTAGTTTGCTGTGTTATACTGTTAGTGGCCCTAGAACCTATAGAAGTGCTTTAGTTTACTCATTCTCTTCTCTGTGGCCTACATCACAGTAGCATTACAGTTCCCATGTCCTTCAGGGAATGATTTGGTGTTAAGTACAGGCTGATACAGCCCTGGTGTGTAGTTGTGTTTCCTCTGTTTGCATGGAACACATGGAAGAGTGTTAGTCATTTCCTGTTGGGTTTTCCAGAAGAAAGGTGAAGGCTTCATTACAAGTTAACATGTGGGTTTTGTCTTGTGTTTTTGTAGAACCCCTCCAAAGAATGTGTTGGCTATGTGCTAGCTATAGTGTTTGGAATAGGTATGTGATAGAAATGAATTATTGGTGCTTTCCTGTACAGTAACAAAGAGGATGGTTAATAGTAATCAAATAGTGTTTGCTGAAACTCAGTAATGCTATGGAAGATGATAAGCATTAGATGTCAGTGCTGTTAGATGGCTTCAGGAGGTAGGTTGTGGGTTTATTTGGAATGCTGGCTTCTGGAATTGATCCTCATTCTGAAGAGTCTGCTTATGATGAGAGCATCTGGGGCCAGTGCTTCGGCGTCGTTGCAGCTCGGAATACAGAGTTGTGAAACATTAACTAAAATGGCTTGTTTATAGATAACTTGATGCTAGAAGAGGACCTGAACTTAAAACTTCCTAATTGCAAAGCCTGTCAACAGAAGCACAAAGGTCTGATGTACAGTTGTAGCTTTTTCTTACTGTGGGTGTGAGGAAGATTGCTTAGAGTGGTTGAGGAAATTGTCTTAAACTCTGACAAGACTGCACTGGCACGTTCAGCTGATCTCTGCTGGGTTGCACATTTCCTTTGGATGTAGGTGTCTGAAGATGGGAAAGAATAAATGTTTGGAGTGACACTTAGATGGAGGGTTAAGTCTGAATGAGAACAGTTCAGATTTAGGAGCCTCTGGGCTCTTATCGCTCCAGCATGTGGAAGACGCAGTTGTGAAAAGATCTCTTTGTTCCTGGACTAACAGGGCACATGGTACTGTGTGGCTTCAGATACTCACAGTGAGGCTTAAGTTAATGTTTTGATGTTAAAGGTCACAGCCACATCATGAAGCAGCATTATATTTAAAAGCAAACTGGGAATCATATGATAGCAAGTGCACAATAAGAAATGCAGTTAAGTTGAGATGTTTCAATAACTCTGGACATGCTCGTGACTATATATGCCTTAGAGGATAAAACAGCTGTCACTTCATTCTTCTACACAGCTGAAAATATTGTGTGTGTGACAACACATTGTGTTACATAACTTCTAAGCACAGACTACTCCGAGTGTGGCTAAGCCAGTGTTACGGTCTAGCCCTGTGCAGCTGCTCACTCCATCCCCCACCAGCAGGAAGGGGAAGACAATCAGAAGAGTAAAAACTAGAAACTTATGGGTTGAGATAAAGACAGTTTTAATAGGGAAAGCACAAGCTGCACACACAAGTGAAGCAGAACAAGGAATTAATTCATTGCTTCCCACAGACAGGTGTTCAGCCATCTCCAGGAGAGCAGGGCCCCATTGCACGTTTTGGTTACTTGGGAAGAAAGATGCCATCACTCCAAGGAACCTTCCCCTTCCTCCTTTTTCTCCCCCACTTTATATACTGAGCATGATGCCATATGCTATGGAATATTTCTTTGGTCAGTTTGGGTCACCTGTCCCAGCTGTGTCTCCTCCCAATCTCCCATGCTGTCCCAACTTCTTCGCCAGTGTGGCAGTACAAAAAGGAGAAAAGGCCTTGGCTCTGTGTGAGCTCTGCTCAGCAGTAACAGAAACATCTCTATTATCAGTGCTGTGTTCTGTGCAAATCCAAAGTGTAACCCCGTAGTAGCTACCGTGAAGAAAGTTAACTATCCTGGCCCACACCAGCACACCCAGACAAGTCAGTGTTAAAGTTTCCCTAGACAGGGAAACATTGGCTGTGTGGTGGTTTCTTCAGCTCAGTCTCATGGTGGTGTGGAGAGCCCATGTACTGGCCAAGGTGGGAAGGTGTGTGGCTAAGCTGGCAGAGCTCTAAGTGAGCACTGCACCTCACGAAACCTGCATTTTTTATGCACATCCTTTTTGCAGTCAGTATGAGGTGAGACAGTAGTTCTGTGGCGACCATTTTTGCTATATGACTGCAAAACTCATTGACACATGGTTTTAATAGAAGGGCACACTACTCCCTCCTAGAAAATGCACAAAATGTGCCTCATTTGTGATAGTGAATAAGTTTGGGGTTTTTTTGAATAAAAGGAAATAAAAAGAGAATGCGCAATAACATTTGGCGGTGCCTGTGATCGACTTCAGCCAGACCCCCTCTCTAGGTAGTGTTGGAACCGAGGTCACCTTTCAGCCTGGTTGATGCTAGGCTTTGTTTCTTGCATTGGTTCTTCCAAGAGAATGCTACCGCTTAGGCTCTCCTCAACTTGAGTAATCTGGCTACACCAGCAAGCTGGCATGATGTCATAGAATCATAGAATCAACCTGGTTGGAAGAGACCTCAAAGATCATTGAGTCCAACCCTACTGTGGTCACTAGACCATGGCACTAAGTGCCACATCCAGTCTCAGCTTGACAACCTCCAGGGATGGTGAATCCACCACCTCCCTGGGCAGCACATTGCAATACCTGATAATTCTCTCTGTGAAAAATCTCTTCCTGATCTCCAACCTAACCCTCCCCTGGCAGAGCTTGAGTCTGTGCCCTCTTGTCCTGCTGCTGTTGCCTGGGAGAAGAGACCAACCCCCACCTGACTCCAACCTCCTGTCAGGGAGTTGCAGAGGGTGAGAAGGTCTCCCCTGAGCCTCCTCTTCTCCGGGCTCAACCCCCCCAGCTCCCTCAGCCTCTCCTCATGCCACTTGTGCTCGAGTCCCTTCCCCAGCCTCGTTGCTCTGCTCTGGACCTGCTCCAGCCCCTCAATGTCCCTCCTGAGCTGAGGGGCCCAGAGCTGAGCACAGCACTCAAGGTGTGGCCTCACCAGCTGTAGCAGGCCTTTCTGTTTCACTGCAAATCTTTTTGCGCCCTAAAGTGTAAGAAGTTGTACACTGATGGTGTCTTGTGTTGCTGAAAAGCTTGAAACCTTTCTATTGGTGGGAATATTGGTTATGGTTAAGGATAAGAGAAATAGTCATTAAGAGGGGAAAACTCAGCTGCTTAATCAAGACTTCTAGCTATGAGGTTCGTCAAAAAAGTGTATTTTGTGAGTTGGTTTAGTTTGTGATTTACTTACGTTCTTTCAAATTCCGAAGTGCAAAGTAAAAAAGAAAAAACCCAAGGTTGCAAAAACCTGAAGGTAAAAGTGATCCTTTAATTAATCCTACTTTCTGCTTTTGCTGCCTGCTGTGGTGTTGGACTTCTTAGTGGAAGGAACATGAAAACCTTTCAGAAGATGCTTTTTACTTCTGTGATAGGGGAATTAGGTTGGGGAGCAATTCTTCTGCCTAACTTGTAGTTTTATTTGATTCCTGGACCTTACTTAAAATACTTCCAGCATGCTAAGTCTGAGCTGTTAGTATTATTACAGTGTAACAGGACTGAATCTGAGCTAGTGCAATCCTGATGAATAATTTCTTGCACTGTGCAAGTGTCTGGATGATATACATGTTCCTTGTAGCATGACATATGAGGTAATGGCTTGCATAATACCAGTTTATGTGCCTGGTTTCTTAATGGTCTACAGTGAAACTGCATCGTGTTGGATTCTTCCCCATCAGTCCATGTTTTCTCCCCCCCTTTTGTTCACTTCTGTAGGCTCTTTTAGAGGAATAGACAATTATAGTCAACTCTTCTCTGGCTTTACTGACAATTCCAGGTCTTGGGAGTTGTTTTTATTGGTGACATTTAAATTTGAATCTGCAACTGAAATGTTTTAGGCTTCTTCTTTTCAGACCTCTTGTTTACTGTGCTATAGATATAGTAGATACCAAATCAGCATATAGGCTATTGTGTTCTTAAACTTGGGTTACTTTCCTTTTATTCATCTTTTTTTTTCCACCTGCAAATACCTTTTTTTTTAAACCAGATTCCACAAAATTAGAAACAGTAAAACTGGATTTGCTGGTTGTGGCCCTGTTGCTATGCTCTCTATATAGAAACACTGATTTAGCACAAGATACAAAAGTCACCTCTCTTCACTGAGGAACCGAGTGAGGCTTGTTCTTGAAATACCTCTGTTTCTGAGCTCTGCAGCTGGGTGTTATGGTAGTCTTCCATAAATAACTACCAAAACAGAGTCTGTAGACCTCCAGCAGTCACAATGCAATTCCAAAAGCAGTACTACAAAGCCATCATATTGATTATTTTTTGAAAGTAGTTGTGTATGCTCAGTAATCCTTGTGACTCAAATACTTTCTCCCACTAATAAAGCTCTCATGACCAAGAACTTTATGTAGCTAGATCTCTTTTCCTGAATTACTATGTATTTTGCTTTACACAAATGAGAGTTGCATAAATGTGACTAGAGAAAGAAGCTGTTGTAAAAGCACAGGAATTTAGTTAACGTCTGCCGTCTTGTGAATGCTGCTGCTTGTTCCTGAACTGGCATTGTCATCTCCACAATGAGAGTTAAAATACTTAAATACTCTTGTTCCCTATCAGGCATTGAGCTTTTCCTTAATGTTGATAAACACAGGTTCTCCTAAATTGCATGTCTTGTCTCCTTAACATAATTATAGATGCCTACCAGACAAGAAGTGTCATCACAGAATCACAAAGGTGTTTGTAGTTTGGGTTGGAAGGGACCTTTAAAGGTCATCTAGTCCATCTGTATGCCATATATGCTGGAAACTTGTTGCTCTGTATTAAGGTTCTTAATGTTCTCGAGAAGAATCTTGTTTCATGTGTCTTTGAACTAAAAATTCCTTAGAGCTTTTTATCTTCAGTTTTTTGCTGAAACAATGGCGTTTTACACTTGGTTTTGGAGGCATGGCAGTGAGACTTCCATGCCACATGTCTCATCACTCTCTCTTTCTTGTCTTCCAGTGAATGATAGTGTCTAGAAAGGGTATGTCCCTTCAGGAGAGAGGTGCCAATGTCCAACCTGCCTAATAACAATCCAGGGGGGTCACTGCGACGTTCACAGAGGAACACTGCCGGGGCCCAGCCGCAAGACGACGCAGTAGGAGGAAGGTATGACTGTTACCTGAGTGTGTGTTAATGTATAAAAGCAAAATTGATGTGATTTAATTAGAGAGTGAACTTCTTCACTCTGCACTCCATGCACTGAAATTTGAGTAAAATCGTTTTGCCTCTGAAATGCAAAGTGTATTGTTACTGCATGGGATAAGCCCAGGAATAGGTCAGTATCATGCATGTTTAGCTAGAATAGCAGGAGTAGATCTGTAGGAGTGTAACTGAGCTGTATTCCACAAGTCACAGGTAGTAATAAATGCCTTCCCCCTTCTTCCTTTGGTGATAACAAAAATATGGAGGGGAGGACACAGGGAGACTCTGCTTTTGGAAATCTGGGAACATCTGTGTTCCTGTTAGACAAGGCTGAATAACTGGTGCCACTCTGTTCCCTTGCACTGCATATTAATCCTGTGCAGCTTTTGAATAATTCAAGCAAAAAAAACGTTTGCCATCCTTTAATATGCTTGATCTAGTGAGCAAGTGGACCAGGCTGTATTTGTTCTGTAAGTACTTCTACAGTGCAGAACAAAGATCCTTAAAACTTTTCTATGGATGACTGTATAATTATTGCTCTGAGTGGGTGATGCCGAGATGGATAAGTTTTTCTTAAATTTAATGTTTAAATATTAGTCTAATGAAGAAAGGTTGTAGCGTGACAGTAGGCAACATCTGTCTATATCCTCCTTCAGACATGCTACTGCTCCAGTTGTTTGAATGTCTGCCTTGGGCTTGTTTTTTTTTTTTGTGAATAAGAGTATTGAAATATTGCAGCTCAGTGGCACAAAAGTTTTTTGTAGAGAAGGAATCGGGCTATAAAGTTTAGTGAAGATGAGGTGTACTGTTTACTAGTACAAGATCTAACTGAAAACAAGGTCACTGAATGGATGAAGAGCTGTTCTTTGAAGGAACTTCAGGGTGAACAATCTGAAAAATGCAGCTTCATTTTGTCTCAACTAGCCTACTTTAACAAATGGAACAGCAGATGATAAACATAAGGCTTCTCTCCTGGGCTAATATGGCATAAGGAGGGCTAAGTTGCTGCCTTATGTAGCTGATTTTGTAAGGCACAGTTGTTTTTGGAGAACATTTCTTTAATGGTGGAATGGTGAGCTCTATCCATTCTGTGCTGTCTCTGCATTTCAGTGGATGTTTAAGTTAGATATTGCCCTGTCAGTGCTTTCCTTTTACACTGAACTTGACCTGGGGTGAATAACCCTCTCCCTAGAATAAAGAATTAGAGGCAAGTTATTTGGAAGTGTGGTGGGGGGTCATTCTTCAGTTATCTATCATTAATTCAGATTTTATAGCAGAATGCCAGGGAGAAGCTCTACAGTGAGTCAGACAAAGTGAATAATCTTGCAGGCTCTTAGAACAGGACCTCCCCTGCCTTTCCATCTCTGAACATGCATTTTGGGTTGGCAAAACATATTAACCAGCATGTTTTATCCAGGCCTATTCATAAAATATTTAGTAAATTAGTATTTTTAAACTGTCATGTGTACCTCCTCTTCAGTGAGCTATGTAGTATAGAATTAGCTATGTAGTATAGATCTCTCAGGGCCTTGAAAAATTCGTAGGTGACGTGGAAAGAGACTAGACTCTCAGATAAGATTCTTTTTCTCTGGTTGCATGTCACTAGACACAAACCTGAGGACTCGCTCAGCCTTGCACATATCTAGCATGCCATGGGATAGTATGTTTCAGTTGTGCTGCTGAGCACTGTGTGGGAAGGTCTAGAGTCACAGCTTGTTGTGTTGTCTTCATTGTGCTTTGCTGATACATGCTGCTCTGGCTGCTATTTTTAAAAAAAAAAAAGGCAAAAAAAAAAATCTAAACCAACAACCCAAACCAAACCAACACACCTTTTCTTGGATTAGGTTTTTTGTGATAACTGAGAGACTATTTTTTAATTTTCAGTCCTTCTTGTATTTGTCATCTGTAAAGTGAAGCTCTTCAGTTTCAGCTGTAAAATCAGTTAAATAGAATAAACTGTGGAAAGACCAGTTTCAATAATATGCTCATATTGGTCAAATAACTGTGAACGTGGGATGCATCTGTGTTAGTATTATAGCTGGAGCTGGGAATGTTCTTTTGAAACAAATCAGTCATCCTCACCTGCTGTGCTTTGGCTGGTATCATGGAATGGTCCTGGAATCTTTTTGGAATGGAACAGAACTGGAAGTCGTGCTCTCTGAGAGCAGTTCATGATCCTGGTCAGTTGTGGTTGTAATCTGGCCTGCTCAGAAGTATAAATCATTCAGATGCAAAGATGGTGCATGTTGATCCTTAATGGCAACTGATTTTCTTCTGTTGATCTGTACCACTTGCTGATACAGTTGTACAGACACAGATTTTATTCAATAACTCTATTATATCCATGTGTTTTTCTTAAAAACCCAAACAACAAACCAATACACAAAGATGAAAACCCCCTCAAGCCCCACATACAACAAAACCTCTAGTATTGCAGAGGGAATTAAATAGTAATGCCAGTCTGTAGGGGGTTGTTGCTTCATGCCTAAAATTAGCCACAATGTGTGTAAGCAACTTCAGGGCCACACCTTTTGAAGTGTTGGAGGTTACTTCACTTTGGTCATAGATATGCAATCATAACCCTTCCAGCAAGGACAAGTCTGGATACTGTCTGAACTTGTGTACTTGATTGTGTTTCTGCTTTGTTTAAATAGCTTTCTAAATGCTGGAGGTGCAACAGCTTTTTTCTTAAAGCTTTCTTCTGGCTGAGGTGCATTTTCAAAATAGAAAATGAAGTGACAAAAACTTAGAGTTCGTGCAGCTTGTCGCTTGTACTGTAATTCCAGACTTTGACTTTGGAAAGCTCTGTAGTCTATTGCAAATGCAGAATCTTTGTTTAAACATACAAAGAATACTAGGCTCACAGGGCAGAAGGATTGTTGCAGCACAGATTGGAAGTAAGCAGCATCTGTGTGCTTTTCTCTAAAAGAAGAAAAGGGATCTGTGTTTGAAAACAGGTAAAAACCAGAATATATATATATGTATATAAAACTGGTGAACTGGTGGTGTTGTCATCCCACCGTTTATGGGTATAGTCAGACTGGCCTTAGTGGAGTTGGACTGATGTGATTCTTCACTTTCAGTTGTCAGTAGTGATGTTGAAATAGTTTTGTGCTTTGGATGACTTTCAGCTCTTGTGGATATTAGTTCCTATGGGCTTTACTGCCAGTTTCAAAAGTGTTGAATGTTATCCTCCTAATTTGGAAGAATTACTGTTACAGTGTAATTGTACAACATGAATCCTTGTCTGAGCCATCTCTTCCAGCACCTTACACTGAAGGATGACTCTTTGCAGGTTTGTAAGGAAGCAATAATGATACTAAAGTTTGCAGCAATAAACCAAAGAAGAGTGGGAAGCAGATGCATTAATGAGAGTTCTTTTCAGGGGGACAGGTGTAGGGTTTGAAGGTACTAACTCTCATTTTCTTAGCTTTGTATCTGCATTGTTACCACGTGTGGTGAAGAATTGTGCCCTTGTGACTTCAGTTCCCAGTGATGCTGTAGTATTTACTTTGAATGGGAGCAATTTGTGTGGGGGGCAAAAAAGTGATAATGGTTGACTGTTGTTTCAGTTGTGCACTCTTGCACTATATTGGTATGGAGTAATGGAAATGGTCTATGTACTAGAACTATTTACTAGTACGAGTGCCGCAAAAATTATTATTTTATTAGTAGTATTAAATAACAGTGGTGTTTATCTGTTAACCTGCATACTGTTAGTCTTCTGAAATCTTCAGGAATAGCAGTATTTAAGTAGGATATCAGGTGAGCATAAATGGTTGTATGCTGTTGTGCATGGCAGTAGGATCCCTGAAAAAACCCCAGCTTTAATGTTTTGGAATGTAATGTATACATGTTCTTGTGCATTTGGGACTGAAGGCTAAAGGATAAACATGAGATCCTTCTTGGCTGCATAGATAACATTGCTGTATGCAGAATCTGGAAGACACTTTGAACTGACCTTTTTCAAATGCTAAAGCAAGAAGAATTGCTTTGGTCAGTTACATTGCTTTTGTTGTGAACAGGATTTGGTTTTGGACCAGTCTGGGTGTAATATGTTAACTGTTAACAACTTACCTGAGACCTGTGTAAAAACTAAAGTTAATGTTTGAGGTGGTGTGGAGGACAGGTGGAATGTTTCTGAGGAGAGAAAATAGGTGTTTTTACACAGCTTTTTAAGTCTGTGCTATTGCATTTATTTTAGTCTTATTTTTGACAGAAGTAAAAGGGTGGTTGATTTTTGCAGACTTCATATGTGGAAGCATTTAGTAGCTCACTCTCAGCTGCTGAGGAACATGACTTAGATGAAACACTTTGTTTATTAACTTCAAAAGGTATGTTTTTTCCATATGCACGCAGTACCCCTTTGAGAACAGGTTCTAGTTGTCTCTTCATATGGTTTTGCGCAGGGCTGGCATTTCCCACCATGTTGTTTACGTAACGCAGCGAGCTGAACGGTGGGTCACTTGTCAGCTTCTGTCTGTGTTGCTCTGAACTTCAGTGTCTGCCTGTGAATTAAACTGTGTATCAGCAGACAGCTTTGCTAGTTGAGTGAAGCCTTGCAGTGGCTTATGAAAGTGTCTTTAATCTGGGAGGGGGAAGGAAAGCAAAACAACCCTGCAAAAGAACACTTGAAGGTGCAGGTGCAACAAGAGCTCAGTTTTTCTGGATCTGCTCCTGAGAATGGACATGGGCAAACACAAGCTCATGAGTACCTTGTAATTTTTCATCATTAATGAGGAACTTAGCCTCTCAAATTACTTGCTGCTTGGACAAAAGTACAAGGAGCTTAGAACCTTACGAGGGATCACCCTTCCAGCTGCCTATGTATCTTTCATAGCACTTGGTTGTTCTCCCAACATTGCTCTTTCTGTTTCTAGCTCTTACAGACTATTCTAACTACCTCTGTATGTAAGTCAGCTTTTAAGGAGACCTTAAGCAAGCTGTCACAACTCCAGTTTAAGTTGGGACTATGATATTTACTAGTTGACGTATGGTTAAAATTTTTACCTTAATCCTGCACTCTCCAAATTGTCAGTCTGCCATTGTATAAACCCCAGAGAAGGGGAGTTAATGTCCTTTTAACTGACCTGCTACTGCATGCACAGTTACTGTTCTCTTGTGTGCTTTCTCTTTGCCACACATGCATGCAAGGTGAATGAGTAAACTCAAAGAATGAGAAGAGAGAGCACAGCAGGTCTTCAAAAATAAAAAAGTAAAGTATTTCTCATCAGTTGTGACTCCCATTATGTTTCTAGAGTAACCTTTCTGCTCAGAGTGTTGTTTGTACTGATAGTTTGATGGATAAAAAAGATGTAGCAAAGCAAATGCCAATAGTCTGCACAATACAGTGTTCCAAATTGCTAGGATATCGTTGTAGCTTTAATAGTCCACATAGATTGGGCATTGGTATGAAACTGTATTTGTAAAACACTCTGAAGGGTTTAAAGGTCGAAGGGGAGGAGTCTGAAACCAGTGGACACTTCAGTGCATTTTTGGCATGTATTGCTTTAGCAATATTTTAGTTGAAAAGATCTTAAATTATTGTGTTCTGTGCATATCTAAAGCAAAACAAAAATCTTTTAAGGGAAAATAACCTTTGAAAATACACTTCAGAATAAATGAACCCTGATCGCTTTAGCTGACATAAAAAATGAGGTTCTTGCCAAGTGTAAATTATGTAATAATGTCTGTTACTCCCATAATAAAAACATTTCAAGGGGAAAATTAAATTTCATGCCTTAATCTTTTGTTGGGAATAGGAAAATCCAAACACTGAGGATTAGGTGAAACTTTCCCAAGTTTACCTTAATGGAGTTCGCTATTGTGACCTAAAGATCTGTTTTATTTCATTTGCTTTGGACAGTAAATTCTTTCTTCTAGTATGATAAATAAAAGCAAATGAGGGGAGTGTGGAGAAGATGCTGTTAGTTTCATCTCTTCAGACTGTCATGCTCTTAGAAGAGCTGTGGAACATATTTTGGTGTATGCTGTCTCGGTGCATTGATCTGAGTAACTAGCTGAATGAGAATACTTTGGAAGAACACAGAGGAAGGAAAATTGTCAAAACCAATCATACTACTGAAGTTTTGCCATTTTTGCCTCTGTAAGTAAGTTAGCATGTGGTTACCATCTGGGTGGTTAGACTTGGTACTTGTTGTCTACTAAGGTTTAAGTTTGTGTTGAAATCCTGAAGAGGGTGGTGGAACTTTCTGGTCAGTAATAGACTTAACGCTGCCTTTGCTGCTAGATTTCTAGCATTTGGTTGGAAGAAGCTACTTGAAAGCTTATGGAGCGCTTACCCCTTCCAATTACTCTTTTGGCCTAAACTTTTCGATGTTTGGGGTCATGGATTGGAGCGGGACACATAACCTGCTCTTATCCCATAGCATTCAAAGATGTTTGCAGAGTTCAACCCAAAGGACTAGATCGCCCAGGTTAATAGCATATAAGCATGTAATCAGCAGTTCTTTAACTTTGGAACATTGCTTCTTTCAGCATTAGTACTAGACTAGTGAGAGGTTTCATAAAGGTTTGTGGTGCTTGGGGTTTTGGTGTAGGTGACACATAACCTGCTCTTATCCCATAGCATTCAAAGATGTTTGCAGAGTTCAACCCAAAGGACTAGATCGCCCAGGTTAATAGCATATAAGCATGTAATCAGCAGTTCTTTAACTTTGGAACATTGCTTCTTTCAGCATTAGTACTAGACTAGTGAGAGGTTTCATAAAGGTTTGTGGTGCTTGGGGTTTTGGTGTAGGTGGGATATGTGCAGTTTTCCTGCTGTGAGTCAAAAGTGTGTTATATCCAAGGAAGTGCAAGTGAGATGTCTCTTGCCTTAGCAATTATTTATACTATCCTGTTTTAAATGCTAATGAGCTCTCTTCTGAGTCTTTCAGATGATAATTCTGAGTGGTTTTGAAAGTAAGTGTGGAATATATGGAGATGTAACTTAAGTCTTAAATTTATCTATGGCATAGTATTATCTTTGTCCTTCAATAATACAATAACCCATTTTTTTGCATGCTGCTGAGAGCTGCTTGAAAGACCTCTTGGAGCTTATCTATGTGAAACTCATTCCTGTCTGTGACATCACAGGCTTCCTGTCTCATCTGACTGCCTTCCTCAGTAGCATGTATTTCTTCATTCCTCTTACATCAGCTGTTACCAAACAGCTCTGTCCCCTGAACTGCTGGAACTGCAGCCAGAAAATAACTGGTAGGGTTGAGCTTTCCTACCAAGTGGAACTGGCTGTATTCTCATTCTGAGCACTTGGTTTTCTTAAACTGAAGAGCAAAGAGACAAACTTGTAAATGCTTATAACTGTGTGAAGACTTAATAATGCAGGGAATCTTGAGGTAGATAAGTATATATCTGTTTTTGAGAAGAGATCTTTTACAGGTGCTCTGGTCTTGTGCCTTACTGTGCTAGCTTAGTGCTTAAGTGAATAATGCAGTAATCTAGCAGACCAGAAAAATTTGAATTTATCTGCACAGCTCAGGTGTAAGATGATGTTTTATTCATTTAAAATGACTAAATTATTGTGTGCTTTACCAAAGTGTTACACTGGTAGTGATTTGTAACTGTACCAAGTGATTCTTTTGAAATACTGGTTTAATGCTAGGAGCTGATATGGAAAGGTTTGTAGCTGTAAAATAATATTTGTAGATGGTCTGAAAATAAACAATAATTCCACCTACAGGTCTGTTTCTGTATCTCGAAGTGCTGATAGCTTTCTGTTTTGACTTTCTGCTGACAGGTCACATTTAGGGCAGGCAAAACATAAGGCACATAGCCCTCCTGAGAGTAGAAAATCTATTTCAAAGACACCCAAAGTGCAGTCTAATACTACTTCTGAGCAGTCCAAGGGACACTTTTCTAAAAGGTAATTGTGCTTCATATTCATATGTTAACCAGTGTTATCTGCACTTCACAACCGTATATAATATATTGAGTTATGCAGAGTTCTTATAAATTGTATGACTTAATAGATGTTTAACTAATCTAGGGGTTGCATTCACTGGATGTATTTCAGTGTTTCAAATTCTGTTTCTGTTTTGTTTTTCTAATTCGCCAACTAAGAGCATTCCATCAGTGATGGGGAGGAAACGATTTCTGCATAACTAGTCCTGGAGTACTTGCAAGGTCTTTCTCCCCTTTTTCTGCTTCATGTTGGGGGAAGATTGCCCAAGGAGTTCGGAGCAATATGAATTGAAACATGCAATAATCTAAAGTATGCCTGTGTTTGGAGTAATCATCTTGGTATTGCTTTGTCTGATCTTCATACGCTTCTGCTATATACACACCGGAACAGTTTTCTATCATGTAGAAGAGAATTTTGTCATTTTTTGTGTGTGATTCATTACCTCAATTTCAAGATTGATGAGAAACTATCCTTTCATTTAAGGGCTTTTCTTGAACTAGAATCCAGTTATGACTAGTTATGCATTACTGAACACTCCTTACTCTCTTGTGGAACTTTTATTCGCAGACATTCAGATAATATCTTCATGGCTTGATTTTTTTGTTGTTGTTGTTTTTTTTACCAGTTTCTTGTATCTTTATTAAAACGTTCTCATTTCTTCCTCTTTAAAAAAGCAACGTACTGTGCTTTTATTTTGCAACTTATTTAGTTTTTGTGCTAGCAAATATGTGCAATATGACCATTTTCATACAAGCATGTTGTGGGGTTTTTGTTTGTTTCAATGTGAACTTAATCAACAGTGTTTCTTATGTGCAGTTTCCTTTATTATTATTAGAGAGTGATGACATTTATCATGAAAAACTGTTCAAACCCAGGTTTCATGAGTTCAGCACTAATGCTGTTCCTGCTTACTTCTACAGAGGCTGTAGTTCTTCTGCTGTTCTAATACCACAAGAAGATCCGGAGAGAGTCGATACTTCAGAAAAGCAAAAAACGGGGCAAGTGCCTAAGAAAGACAATTCTCGAGGAGTTAAGCGCAGTGCTAGTCCAGATTACAGGAGGACCAATTCTCCTAGCTCTGCTAAAAAGCCCAAAGCACTTCAACACACTGAAACTTCCTTGGAACCTAGCAAGCCACATTCTAAGTCTAAGAGAAGACACTTAGACCAAGAGCAGACGAAGTCTACACAATTGCCATCGACAAGCAAGGCTCACACCAGGAAGGGTGGAGCTGCTGGTAGCTCCCAAAGTCAGAAAAGGAAAAGGACAGAGAATCTGTCTTGTATAAAGAGTGGGTCAGCAGTTGAATCAACTGGCGCTGAAGAGAAGTCAGCAAAAGTCTCCAAGCTGGCTTCAAAATCGGTGACCTCAGCCAAAGCTGGGTGTAGCACCATCACTGATTCTTCTTCTTCAGCTTCCACCTCCTCCTCCTCTTCTACTGTTGCCTCTGCTTCTTCTACTGTTCCTCAGGGTGCCAGAGTGAAACAGGGAAAGGACCAGAGTAAGGCTAGACGTTCCCGTTCCGCGTCCAGCCCAAGTCCAAGAAGGAGTAGCAGGGACAAAGAACCGAGTAAAACAGGTGGCTCTTCAAAGTTTGACTGGGCTGCTCGATTCAGCCCAAAAGTCAGTCTCCCTAAAACAAAACTGTCTCTACCAGGCTCTTCCAAGTCGGAGGCATCAAAACCTGGACCTTCAGGACTGCAGGCTAAGCTAGCAAGTAAGTTGTTCTTTTGTGAAAGAATAAGCACATATGTTTTAAAATCAAGTCTTCTAGACAAATATTTCTGTTGTTTTCAAGCTTCTTGGTATCTTCTTAGAATAATTAACTTTTAGTGTGTTTTGCTGAGTTTAAGTAAAACTGTGACAAACTATTTAGAGTTAAAGCAGATTATTTAAGTGTAGACAGTGTTCTGTAAATTTAACTTGCTTCTGTCTTGCAAATTGGTTTTTAAAAATTAAATATATGCAAAATAATTGGATGTTGTGATGAGGACACAGACATTATAAAACTTGTTTTTTTGATTATATTCCTCTTGTCAGGTTCCCCCCCCCCCATTCTGTCACAAAGTGGGAATGATGAATGCTGGAAAGAAAGTAGATCATATGTGGTTTCTTCTTTCAAACCTACTTTGCTAATTTTTTCTTACTGTGGGAATCTGTGATGTTACTCTAAGAACAGTAAGCTTGTAAACCTAGTGGACCTCGTGCCAGGGATGTTAGTCACCTTTTATGTTGTTTTTGCCAAGTATGTTCTCTTTGTGGTGCTGAATTTGAATAGCAGGTACAGTTCTTGAACATTGTCCTAAAGAAATATAGGCTGTTTCCAAGCAGAGCACCTGCTTGCTAGTATGCAGATATGCTTGCAGCTCTGTTTTGAACAAAAGTCAACAGTGTGCCCTGGCAGCCAGGAGGGACAGCCATGTCCTGGGGTGCATCAGGCCAGGCATTGCCAGCCAGTCAAGGGAAGTGATTGTCCCAGTCTGCTCTGTGCTGGTCTGGCCTCACCTTGAATACTGGGTACAGTTTTGGGCACCACAGTACAAGAAAGATACTAAGTTATTGGAGAGCATCCAAAGGGGGGCAAAAAAAGATGAAGGGTCTTCATGAGAAGCCATATGAGGAGTGGCTGAGGTCACTTGGTCTGCTCGACCTGAAGAAGAGTAGTCTCAAGTAGTCTCGTCATGATACACAACTTCCTCACGAAGGGAAGTGGAGGGGCAGGCACTGACCTCTTCTGCCTGGTGTCCAGGGACAGGACCCAAGGGAATGGCTTGAAGTTGTGTCAGGGGAGATTTAGGTTAGATATTAGAAAAAGGTTCTTCACTCAGAGGGTGATCAGGCACTGAAACAGCTCCCCAGGGAAGGGGTCACAGCGCCAAGCCTGACAGCTCGAGAAGTGTTTGGCCGATGGTCTGAGTTGCACGCTGTGATTCTCCAGGGCAGGGCCAGGAGTTGGACTCCATGATCCTTATGGGTCCTTTCCAGCTCTGAATGTTCTGTGACTCTGAAAATTTTTTTGAAACGCTTTGTGTTGCTTTTGTGTACTGAATGATTTACTTACGGCATATATTCTCTAAAATTTGATGTAAGAAATTGGATTCCTAACTTGCTTACTGTTGTTCTTTTACCTGGGGCAGGAGCACAAGTAGTTTGTCCCATGGGGCATGTCTGTAGCTAATAGTAATGCAGGAAATAGGTGAAATAAACAAGAACAACTGGTTGTCTTCCTATATAATCAACATAGGTCAATTAAATCTGACAGGCTTGTTTTGGATAACATGCATGACTGGGGAGTATTCATTCTGGAATGACCTAACCTAATAGTTGAAGAATGGCATTGGGGAAGGAGAGAGGATTTATTTGCTTTACAGCAAAGTTTTTTTTTTCTACCTGCTCCATGGTTCAAGACTTTACTGGATGATAAATTCCAGAGCAAAAACCTCTGGATTTGCACAGGGTGGAATGAGGGGGAAGTGAGTAGGAGTCATGCAACAGTGGGAATGACCAACAGGTTCTTAGCTGAGACAGGCTACAGGTAACTTTTTAGCCACAAAGAAAAGCTAACAGGGAGGAGAAAGAGAATTTTCCTGGAACAAGTCAATAGCAAGTTGAAGGCAGAGAGTAATTAATGTGCTAAGTTACAAAACCTCAAGGAGTGAGAAGAGGAAGGATGGGATAGCACAATGTAAAGGGTGGGGGGCGTTGAGTGCTTTGAAAAGCAGCAGTGAGAATGAGCCTAAACCATCTGCACAAAGTGTTCATAGCATGCCAGTTTGACTTTCAAGTGATGGAAGAGCTAAGGCCATTTTTTGCAAAAAGGTAAACCTAAGTTCGACTAAGATATTCAAGTATATGTGACAAAACCAAGTCACTATGGACTGTAGGTATGTGTGTTTATGTATAAAATGTCAATGGGAAGGGGCACAAAGCACAGTGAGAGACATTTCTAAACACAGTAGAGGATGATGTTACTTTCTGTAGATGCATCCAAGTTAGAGGGAGGGGAGAGGTACTAACAGGTGATACTAGG
>NW_008657999.1:0-1520 GCF_000695815.1 Acanthisitta chloris | reverse complement strand
ACTTTTACAGGGACCTCAACACTGCCCTATTCAGACTGGATCTCATAAAACTGTTTTTAGGGTTAACACAGTTTGAATTACGTTTGCAAATGAATTTTTAAACACTGACCTGTGATCATGTTTCAGGGATAAATCAGGAGATTGTTTTGTTTTCTTAGTAAAGAATTCTCAAGGACAGTTGTTCACTTTTCAAAGCTATTTATTTACATTGTACATTGCAATCACCTTGTTGCTTTTCAGCACAAGCTTGAATATTTAAGTTCTGTACCTACAACTGTAAAATAGCCAGTTTCTCCTGTTTGTGATCAGTTGTAATAATGCCTTTTTTTCCAAATAAAATAAATGGCTGGAAATTATTGCAAACTAATTAAATGAGCTTTTTATTTTATATTTTTACTTGTTCCTTTCCCCACCTATTCAGATAAATAATGCTTCATTTCTTATCTTCCCAGAATTGGGAGGGTTTTGAACTCTGCTTTTGAGCTTAATTCCTGAAGCAATGGATAGCTAGTGGTGTCTAGTAAGGTTGTGTGTGTATGCCATGTATCTTCTTCTAGTGGTGAAACTCTAGAAGTTGGAACATCCACTGCCTAGTTCTTAGTTTGAGTAGTGAGGTGGAATCTTGGATCCGCTATATAACACATCAATACAGCAGTCCCACTAAGTCTGTTTCACTATCAGTATAGCTAGACAGAACATAGCTGGTGGCTTTGGTTAGAATCTTCACTAATTAGTATATTTATGGTGTGTTAACCTTAATCATGTTATAGCTTTTTAAGACAATGCAGAGTGGAATGAAGTTTGATGGTAGAGGTGTTCTCCATGGCTTATGAGACTGACTGTTAAGGGATTCTCCTAAATAGTAATATAGTTAACTCTACTTCAGCCCAAACCAGCCCATTCCATCCTTTATTCCATACCATTTACATCACGCTCAGGTCCCACACTATTCAATACAACTTCATTAACCACCACCCCTATTCCCATTCTTTGATATAATACACAGATGTTGTTCCCCTAGTCTATGGACCACCCCTGCAAAATGCCCATAAAATGTCCACAAAAATGTCTGTTGAATTCATCTAGTCCATGACTTCAGGCTCCATCTGTTCTGGTGGTCACTCAGGACAGGAGAGGTGGTGTGTTGCTTAGAGTTACTGGGCCCCAAATCCAGCTCAGGTCAGGTGACTGCTGCATTTGCACTGCTTCTTATAAGGCTTCTCCTCCATTGTTTCAGATGGTTGCTGACGTAGTGCAGTAATTCCTGTAACATACAAGTCAAATCATGGCTTAAACAATTTAAGGGCACATCCATTACAATCTCCACCCCTGGTTCTTTTGGGCTCTTTTGGGCCAGGTTAGCTGGGTAAGCAATACAATGAACCCCTCCCCTTGTCCCCACCCTGGCTAGCAACAAGGGGTTCCTGCTAGTATCCACCATTAGTGTAGTCCACATCATATTTCTCCATGGGCATGCAGGGGGACAGCCTGCTTCCTACCCACAGGAGACAGTCCTCCTT
>NW_008657998.1:16686-39737 GCF_000695815.1 Acanthisitta chloris | reverse complement strand
CATGAATCTCACTCATGGTTCATATGTTTACTAGTCTTGGGGGTGGGAATAGCAAGTCACCCTTTATGCTGCAATAGCCCTTAAAATTCTCATCAAATTGGGAAAAAAACAGGTTTGTTTGTGATTATTGGTGTCGTAAAACTGAAGTCTTCTGCCAATGCCTTTCAGTGGAGAACAGAGGATGCACAGCTTATTTCTGCAGGGTGAGTGAGCCAAAGGGGAACCAACAGCAAACATTTCTCATCAAAGGATCCATTTTCATTGCTGCTCAGCCAGTTCTGTGGTTCACTCATTCCCTTGGTACTCCTCACAGAGAAAACTGGAAATGATCCTTCAGCTTTCTTCCCTTGGCTCTCTAAGCCTTCCCAGGCTGCTGTTTGCAGTGTCATATGGAGCAAACTGGAGCTTTGGTGAAGTTCTCTCTCATTAAAGTGCTGTTTTCAGTTGAAGACATGAACACTTGACCTGCTTCATTCTCTCTGTTCCTGACCTCACTCTCCTGCTTTGGTGAGCTTGCATGAAGCCATCACATGAGGCTTGATAAGAGCAAACCAGCCTAGGAGATCTCTGTCAAAACTACCAGGAACTTCTATTAAAAGGTTGCTTAGCTCTATTTCTCCATAACTAACACCAGAGTCCAAGGCTGCTGCTGTTCCACATCGATTTCTCCTTGCCCATCTGCCTTTGCAGCCCCTCACATTCCTGTCTCTGATCCTCTAGCGTGGCAGCACAGGGTGTCAGCTAAGACTTGAATAAGCTCCTGCTTGGTTAACCAGGCACACTAAGTATCTTCAGGTTTTGTACCCAGGGACTCCAAAAGTTCAGTTCAGACTGGCCTTGGAGATTTCATTAGGGTCTTGAACACCTCTTCCCTAGGGACAGGCTTGGGTTTTACAGGGATCTGCAGCAAACCTTCAGCACAGAATCACAGAATGGTTTGGGTTGGAAGGGACCTTAAAGACCATCTCATTCCACAGCTCTGCCATGGGCAGGGACAACTTCCTCCAGACCAGGTTGCTGATCTCCTGCAGCAGCTCAGTCCCTGTGTGGTGGGAGCCTGATGGTTCTCCAGCTGCAGCCAGTGATTGATCTGCTCTGACTCTCAGAATCATCAAGGCCTCTAAGAACATCCAGTCCAACCATGAACCTGTCACTGCTAGAACCCCTAAACCAGATCCTGCAGTGCCACATCAGACACCTCTGAAACACCTCCAGGGATGGTGACTGCACCACCTCCCTGGGCAATATCCCAGTGCTGAACACCCAACAGGGAAAACATTTCTCCTCACATCCAATCTGACTCTGCCCTGGCTCAGCTCAAGGCCATTCCCTCTCTCCTCTCCCTCAGCCCTGGCAGGACACACATCCCACACCTCTCCAGCCCTGGCAGGAGTTGCAGAGAGCCAGGAGGTCACCCCTGAGCCTCTTCTCCAGGCTGACCAACCCAACTCCCTCAACTGCTGGAGAGGAGGGTTAGTCTGGATATCAGGGAGGAATCCCTCCCTGTGAGGAGCTGAGGCTCTGGCACAGGGTGCCCAGAGCAGCTGTGGCTGCTCCATCCCTGGGAGTGTTCCAGGTTGGATGGGGCTGGAGCAGCCTGGGCTGGGGGAAGGTGTCCCTGCCTGGGCAGGGTGGGATGGGATGAGCTTTAAAGTCCTTCCAACCCAAACCATTCTGAGTTTCTATGATACCATGTGAATTCATACCAGGTAGTGCAACTCCCTCATGGCTAAGAGGATTTTCATCCTGTTTTTTGTTTACCTAATTTTTCTGTTGAAACTTAGAGCCCAAAAACTAGTGAAGCTGAAGAGAGACTATGCATTTATAAAGATTGGATCAGCTCTGCTTTTTCTTTGAAACTTCACCAGCACATGTTCCCTGACACCTCTGGAAAAATCGGTGTACAATAGTAATGGGTAATGTTTTACTAAGTGTAGTTATCTGGTTGCATAGCCACTCCCTCCTGAATAGCTTTACATTCATATGCATCTAGAGGACATTAAAAGCATATTAATGCATCATTTTTACCCTCTGAAACATACAGAATGTCAAAGGAGCCCCAAATAATTCGTTTTCATCAATGCACTTATTTTGCTGTAGAAGTATAACATTATGAAAAGCCTCAATTTTCTCCCCAGTCACAAGCAGTAAATAACTTAACTGTCTCACATTATAGCCATTTAACAAATATTCCCAAAGCAGCAGCAACATTTAGCTGTGTGAAATAGATTTGTTCTGGATAGAAACCAAGGAGAGCAGAATACATATTGTTGGCCCTCGTGGCTAGATGTGATGGAGCTGTGTGAGATGCCTTGAATGAAGATGGAGCATGAGTAGAATGATTAGCCCCTGGACAGGGATGTTTATATACATTTCCTCCAAACTTCTTCTTTTCCCTCCCTCCCAAATGCTGCTTATTATGCCTTTTTTCCTCACCCCAATAAGTGGATTTGAAGTTATGTTTCAGTATCCTCACTACCAGATAAATGTGTGTAATAGATCTCTCATAAAATGTTACTACACAGATGGGACCAAAGGAAGTTTTTCCCCCTTTATGAAACTATGATTAGTAATACCTACCACTTATGAATAATAAAAGCAAAAAAAAGGCCTGTGGCAAATTTTCCAGTTCTGTTTTGCTTTTCATGGAAATCCTGGAAGGAAAGGAAAGCTCAGAAATCAACTGATCAAAGGCTGTGATAGAAAAGCTCCTCAGCTGTAGTCTCCTCCAGCCTCTGATCCACGGGGGTGAGATCTTCTGAGTGTGCAGCAAATCCTTTGCTTGTCTCTTTTCCTTTTGCCACTGTTCTTACACCAACAGGCAAATCTCTGTGGCAGTCAGTGCTCAAGCTGGACTTCTTAACGAGCAAACAAAGCTTGGGTACTACTCCCTTTTCATTTGCTTTGATTAATGTACCAGAGCTCCTTGTCTGTCTTTGGGGCGGCAAGTGAAAGAAGATATAGCTAACAAATGGAGATCAGCTAGTAAGCACAGTCTGGGATAAAGCTTGAGCACAGGAAGAAAAGTAGGTGATGTAAGTCTACAGCTTTGCTTTATTAGGAAAGAAATGGTGGCAAAGGGGAATTGTTTCCCTTGCAACTGGAGGTGTAAACAGTGGGAAAATGTGGCTAGTTCTGGGCTATGAGAGCCTCAGGGAGCTGCCAGGAGGCTGTTCTGAGGAACATTGTACTGCTCTGTTCAAACACAGTTGCAATCACAGAATGTCCTGAGTTGGAAGGGACCCACAGAAATCACCAGTCCAACTCCTGTCCCTGCACAGACACCCAGCAATGCACTCTGTGCTGAGAGCATTGGCCAAACACTCCTGAGCTCTGTCACCTTGGGGCTGTGACACTGCCCTGGGAGCTGTTCAGTGCCCAGACACCTCTGGGGGAACAACCTTGTCCTGATCTCCAACCTGACCCTGTTCAGTGCCCAAACACCTCTGGGGGGAGAACCTTGTCCTGATATCCCACCTAACCCTCCCCTGACACAACTTCAGGCCATTCCCTCAGGTCCTGTCACTGCTCACAGAGAGAAGAGATCAGTGCTGGTCCTATCCTGGCCACTAGAGAGAACAGAAGTAGATGTGAAGCTTTGGAGGCAAAGGGGAAAGGAAGAAGTTCTTGGTCTGCTCTGTGCTCACACTGCTCAGTTTTGAATACCTCTTATCTGACCTGTTCAGGCATGGTGTCTGTAGGAAGGAACTCATGCTGTGGAACCACCTGCCAGGCAGAGATGACTCTGATTGTGATGGGAAAATGGGAGAATAGTAACTGGGGAGTAGCTGGGGTTTGGTATTTTTCGTTTACGAATCCATACTAGCTCCCGAGCACCCAGAGCTGCTGGGGATGTCAATGGGAGTGTTTCTTTGGGCTGTGAATCCTGCTCACTTTGTCGTGCTGAGGGCTGCAATCTGCAAGGCTTGCATGGCACCATTTGTGTATCTGTCTGACATTCAGGGGTGTTGGCAAGAAGGAAAAAAGAAAAAACCCCAAAACCTCCTGTGACTCATCCAGAGATTCCAATGGAAACACCAAAGAAACTTGTGCCAGTCACTGAGCAATTCCAACATGGATATGTTGATTTGGGCTTATATGATGAAAGATTCAGTAGATTAATACTTTAATTTGGACTGTGTGAGGCTGAGGAGGAAACACCCTCAGATCGTGCACAGTAACATTAGTGTTTCAGTTGGAAGGAAAATGAGAGGGATTGAGGTTTGTATCATTATGTGCTGGTGATTTCCAAGGCCCAGGCTGGATGTGGCTGGTGGGAGCTGTCCCTGCCAGGGCAGGGGGTTGGACTGGATGGGCTGTCAGGTCCTGTTCAACCCAATTCTGTAATCCTATGAGCTGGAAAATGATGAAAGGGAATTTCACAAAGAGCACCAAGATGTGTTGTTGCTTTAGACATGAGAGCCAGGAATTTCCTGCAGCTTTTTGGAGACTTAAGCAAGTTTGAGGTTTGGATGAAAGTCTTCAGTTTCTAAAAGAAACATGAAATATTTGCCTCCTTGTGTCTTTGGCAGTGCCCAAAGTTGCTTTTGTTCCTGTTGTGATTTATGGAGTGAGTCTCTCTCAGACATCTGTTGCTGGATGGATTAACAACACCCAGTATTTATTTCTCAGCATGTGCTGCAAACTCCTCAGTAAAAGAAGAGAGACTGCCAGTGCCTATAAATTGATGCAGTATTTCAAGGCAGAAAAACCCGAGTTCACTAATCATCCAGTAAATTATGAAAACATTGCTTTCACTTATCATAACAACAAAGGACAAGAGGCAAAATGAGATATGTTTATAAAGAAAAGAAATAGATTTATGCTTATATTTATATTGACATGTCCTGCTTCTAATTTACTGGGTATTGGGATAGAACCTGTGTCCAAATCCAAGGCATAACTCTGCAAGTCAAGGCTCTGTGCCTGATTTGGAGCCTGTGAGTAACAGGCCTGACTCAAGTAGACTTACCTGGAGGTTTAAGACTGTTGCAAATTCTTGGCATAGCTGGAGCCTTGTTTTCTTGCTAATTCCCAAGTATGTGAAATATCAAGCCTTCATCTAATTGGCTTTAATTAGGAAGAGTGAAATGCATAGTGTCAACAGCTGAGGTAAGAGGGAGAGAGGTGAAAAATATGGCACTTGAGACAGAGATCATGGTGCTCTGACTGAGAAGTCAGTGATTTGTAGATGTGCAGCATGTTGCTATTGACTTCTGATTTATGTCCTGTTGGGGCTTGTCTGAAAAGGACTTTCAGGCCCAGGATTTACTCGATCTGAATAGGAGGTAAATCTTAAGCTCCCATTAATTGAATGCAAACAGAGAAGATAAATACCACAGAAGCCATGGCTTCTGCACATTGGGATGCTTGCTGAAGTCTGTCTGGTCATGGACAGCCAATAGAATCCACTTGTTTATGTCATTTTTATTCCTATAACAGGAAACTAAGCATAATCCTATCCATACAGTGACTGATGATGTGAAAATTCAGATATATATGTATACACACGTGGGCCCAGGCGAAACTCGGCTCTTCCTTCTGAGCTGTTAGACTCACAGAGCTTCAGTCTGAAAACCAGGAAATGATGGAAATAAGTGAATTAATCCTCATCAGCCCAAGGACATGTAATAAAAGACTTTCACAAGTCATCTCTGGAGAAAAGGAGGCTCAGGGTAAACCTTATTTCTTTCTACAACTCCCTGAAAGGAGGTTGGAGCTTTAGTAGATTGTAACCCTGAAGATCTTGAATGACAGGAAATGACTTCATGGTGGTGACAGATTTGGTTCCTGAAAGGGTGATGGAGATGCTTTTCCTCACTTGTACTTGCAGTGTCCACTCTGCTTCAAATCTTGATTATGAAATTGGCCAAGTACAATCTCCTCTCTTTATTGCAAAGCTTTGGAAAAACTCGTAGTATCATAGTATGTTAAGGGGTTGGGATGGAGCTCAGAGATGATCCAGCCCCAGCCCCTGCCCTGGGCAGGGACACCTCCCAGCAGAGCAGGTTGCTCAAGGCTCATCCAACCTGGCCATTCTTAGTACCCAGGGCATGATCTCAGTTGATGCATAATCTAAGTTGTATTGGTGTCTGGGCACATCCATAGCTGTTGATCCATCAGGAATCCAAAGAGGATTCTACCATCAGCTAAATCAAAGCAGTCAGGGCACTCACAAGAGAGTTACTGGTATTGCTTGAGCTGTGTCTCTCTGCACAAGGAAATGTGCAGAGCAGAGTGACTTTTTATGGCAGGATTTCTCGTAACTCTTCTCTATTCTGATCCAAATGATTTGTAGTAAAGCAAAATGATTTGCCAGAAAGGCTCCTTACAATGTTTCTAGTCAGTCTTTAATCACCTTTAGCTTTTCCTGTATGTCTTGCCATAAATTTTCAGTACTGGGTAGATTTATCTACTAAAGGTTCTGAGATACTTTGATAATGAATTCCCATGTTCTTTACAACTGCTAATCAATGAAGAGCCAGTTTGGAAATGACTTCCCATAACACACTGCATGCTGAGAGATTCTTGGGATTTATTTGAACATCATTTTCAGCCTTCACTAACCTCAGCAGTTACACATTGCCTTGGAGAGAGTTTTTCTTACCCCGGTTGTGTGCAGCTGTACATTGCACACTTGTGTCGACAGTCATGTCTCACTTGTGTCCAAGCACGAGCAGAAGCCAGAGAGTATTCCACCTGGCTTTGAGAAATCCATTCAAATTGAACAGTGGGGGGGGAAGAACATTAATTTATTCCTTATTTTATTATTTCCTAGTCCAGCTAATAAGAAATGAATCCTTTTCCTGGAACCCACTTTCTTTTGTTACCACACCAGTGTTTTAACAACCTTTCTCTGCAACATGAAGCAGCAACTGAACACTCTATTGGCACATTAGTTTCTCATTTCTGATTACAATATTTATATATATATATAGTTTCTGATTGCAAATTCCAGCACACAGAGGTTGTTTCTCGAGGCACATCATTCCTCTAGGTGAGTGCAAGTGGCTATGGCAGTGAGTGCTGAGGAATACATGCAGAGCAGGGAAGTTTCCTTAACAGCAGGACAAGAGGAAACAGCCTCATGCTGTAGATACAGTCCTGGAGGTGGATAAATACACAGGAGGGGAATATGAGCTGCCTCTACATATTTCTTATCCTCTTACTGAGAAACTCCTGGTTTCTGTGTATCTGCTCCTTCCCAGGGAAGTGGAAAGTCACCATCCCTGGAGTGTTCAAATAGCAGGTGGATATGGCACTTGGGGACTTGGTGGTGAACATGTTGGTGGTGCTGAGTTGGGGGTTCGACTTGGTTGTCTTAAGCCTTAAAACTTCTATGGTTCCATGATTTCCTGGCAATTCAAATGTTCTACCTGGAGACAGAATGTGGAAGTCCCATTGTCTGACTGTGAGAAGTAGCTCCTCACATGCCAGAAATGCAGTTTAGTACGGAAATGCAGTTTAGTGTGCTCTAGCATGGCCCTGCTGAGCAGGGAGGATGGAGCAGGTCCCTCCCAGTCTGGCTGTGTGGAAGCAAACCAGCACTGCAGTGTGACACTCTGCATTCCCCAGCTCGAAGGGAAGAAGAGTCAGTGATGGAATCACTCTGCTGGCATAATGAAAGTTGTTAAGTGCAGCAAATGACCCTGCAGGATGTACTAATGCTCACTCACTGTTGCACACTGCCAGTTTCTTTTCCTCTTTCCATATGATTAGCTCCTGCAGCATATGCTGGAGATAAGACAGAACAATTTGGGGCCATGGTAAACCAGGAGGTTTTTAATCTTAGCCCACGAACAAAATCTCCATGTGTAAAGCAAATGACCCTGATCTGCCCAGAACTGAAATGCTGAAATCAGCTTGTGCTGCTTTTAAATACACCTAGAGAATCACAGACTTGGGCTGGACGGACCTTAAAGCTCATCCCATCCCACCCTGCCCAGGCAGGGACACCTCCCCCCAGCCCAGGCTGCTCCAACCCCATCCAGCCTGGCCTGGAACACTCCAGGGATGGAGCAGCAATTAGCTCATCCCAAAACTTCTCCCTCAGCCTTTCCTCCTAGCAGAGCTGCTCCCTCCTCTGCTCACCTCGGTGCCTCCTCTGGACTCTCTGCAGCAGCTCCATGTCCTTGCTGTGCTGGACCCAGAGCTGGAGCAGCTCTGCACGTCTCAGGTGAGGGGAGCAGAGGGACAGAGCAGCTCTGCAGGTCTCAGGTGAGGGGAGCAGAGGGACAGAGCAGCTCTGCAGGTCTCAGGTGAGGGGAGCAGAGGGACAGAGCAGCTCTGCAGGTCTCAGGTGAGGGGAGCAGAGGGACAGAGCAGCTCTGCAGGTCTCAGGTGAGGGGAGCAGAGGGACAGAGCAGCTCTGCAGGTCTCAGGTGAGAGGAACAGAGGGACAGAGCTCCTCCCTCCCTCCTGCCCACACCGTGGGGATGAGCTCAGGACATAGAGGGTCTCTGGTCTGTCAGTGCACTTTGCTGCCTTTACAATGAACCTTAATCCAAACCCATTCTCAGTTGGAAGCCAATTTCAGAGAATGTTGCATTCAAGGAGCTGGCAACACTGGAGTTCCCAAAACCTTTCTTCACTGCTCTTCCCTCTGGCTCCCATACATGTCCAGTAATGGAAGCAGAGACCAAACAAGGCTTTTCTTCCCTTTGGGGAAGGTAACTGCCTATGGAAAGTTCCTGTCTTTTACCCCCTTGCATTAACTCAAAGAAGTGGTTACATCCAACCTTGTAATATCAATAATAAAGATCTGATTTCCTCTCCCAGGAGCTCCTGGCAGAGGAAAAGTCTGTGAATATGAGTAGTAGAATTGGACCCAAAGGAAATGCTGTGATCAAACCCTTCTTGTGCTTCCACTTGTCCTACCACTGGTACCTGCAGGTGAAAACTTTGCTCCAAAATTCCCTCTCCCACATCACATGTGACTGACAGCCCTGAAGGGCAGCAAACCTCACCCACAGCATCAGGAAGATGAGTTGGGACACAAGTGGAAGTAAGTAGGTCATGTTTCATTGAGAAAACTAAGCCTAGGAATAGTGGGAAAACATATCAGCAGTCAGGTCAGGCCTTGAGTTTAAAGCAGAGGAAGTGAGATGCTGGTAACAGCAACAGCCACTGTTTCCCTTTGCAGGAAGAACTCTACACAGATTAATGGGGAAAGAATTTTATGCATGGAGAATTTAGTTAAAGAATAATATTACTGGGAAAAATCCTTCTAGAAATGCATTAGGTGGTGCAATGCTAAGGATAAATTCAGCAGCTTAATCCTGTGTGGAATCATAGAATCATCAAGGTTGGAAGAGGCCTTTCAGATCAAGTGCAGCTGCTCTATTTTATTTTATTATCTGTGCAATCATTGGAATTCTGAGGATGTCCCAGTTTTACAGACAGGCACAGACTCACTCATGGAGTCTCAGTGGAGTAGCTGCCTACCATCCTCATGGTCTAAATGCCTTTAAACACGTATTTGTTATTTCTCTGTGCTGAATTTGTAATTTAAAGTGGGTTTTCTTGGCCAATTTTCTGGGAATTTTGTTGGTTCTATTCCCTATTCACTTCACTGGAAGTGTTCCAGGCCAGGCTGGATGGGGTTGGAGCAGCCTGGACTGGTGGGAGGTGTCCCTGCTCTTTAAGGTCACTTCCATCCCAAACCACTTTTTAGGGCGCTGCTTTTAGGGTAGACTTTTGCCATTGTGGTTTTTATTTACGAAGAAGGAGTCAATGCAGTTTTTAGTCTGTGTTGTTGCTATTCTTAGGGATTTCTGGATCATATAAAACCTCACCAACACCTTGACATCTTGTTCAGATAAAGAAGAAAGAACATCTGTCCTTGACTAGTCACAAGTAATAGAGGAAGGCTAGGGAGATGGTCAGGAGAGATTTGAGGTTGGCAGTGCACACATCACACTGACTGTCAGATGGCACAAGGGCTGGGCACGGCCAGATGAGTTTCTCATGACTCTGCACTTGCTGTGATGGTAAAATGTTGATCTTTATCAAGTCTGAGCTATCTCCATAATCTCCTTCCCTGACTGCTAAGCTCCCTGAGCAAGTCCTGCAGCTAAAGGGCATAAAAGTGTTGTTTTCAAGCTTGTTTTGGGCAAGATCCTTCTCACCCAGCACTGCAAGCTGTGGAGCAGGTCACAGCCCCAACTATTTGTCTTCAGTGAAGCCTGGACTTCATCCTGCTGCTGGAGCAGGAGGAAGCTGTGAGTAGCTGATAGCCACTTGTTTCCATGGAGTGGGAAGTGAGAATGATAATTCCCCTCAGGAGCTCTTCACAGCTTTTTTTGCCAACTCCAAACTACATAATATATTAATTTTTATTGCCATTTTATTCCTTGCAAGACGTAGATGAGGTCATTCAGCATTTTGCTAATCTCTCATCCTACAGCAACCACCGTTTACACCAAGTGCTACAAATTGCCAGGCTAGAAACAGCAGGAGGTAAATGTTTCCTAACAGGAGAGCTAATACCTATAACCTGTTTCTTGCAACTATATTTGGTGCAAACCAATCAGATGATCTTAGAGGTCTCCTCCAACCTTGATGACTCTATAATTCCATGATTCTCTTTGGCAATGTGCAGACAGGTCCTAGGCCTAGTGGCAAAGCTAAAAAACTGAAGTTTGTTTAATAAACCCTATTAAAATGGGTGGCATGAACCAAAATGATTTCAGCTGGAATCTATACACTGGGGAATAGCAAGATCTTGAATATTCACATTACAGCTCATTGAAAAGGCAATGGGCTATGCAACAAGATTGACAACAAAGGGAAAAATGATGAGGAAAATTGCCTTACTTATCTGCTAGAGTGCTCTTGACTGCCAACTGTAATTTTATGGTTCATTATATAAAAAAATACCATTAATGTTAGTACTTGTGTATCATAATCATGAGAAGGAGGGAAAAAGTTCATTGAAATGTGCTCCATTTTTAATCAAGACAGTCTAATTGTGTATTTTTTCAGGCATCATCAATTTCCATCAATTTTACTGCTGGAAATATAATGTGCTGCAAGAGTTCTTGCACAGGTCAATTCCCACACGAGGTGCATTGAGTGCAGGGATGGAAACTGTAAATAAGCAGTGATATAATTTCTCTTCTCTGCTATTACTTGATTCATCCCAAACTTTCAGTTGATAAGGGGAGAAAATGGAATGGCTGGGTTGGAAATTTGTGGTGCATCGTAGAAATTGCAGCAACTTTCTGTTATATAAATGTTGTTCTTTAAAATGTCAGGCAACAGCCAATATTAGCATTGCAGAGCCACCATCACGCAGGAAATGTGTCTGTCAGCCTCTGTGCTTGCAGCAGTTTGGAAAATCACAGAGCAGACAAAACTGGCTGACACAAGGGCACAGTCTGTGCTGGGTTGGGAGTCTCAGCTCTGAGTTTGGGTTCCTTATCCCTAACTCGGGAATGATGGTGCTGCTTACCCCAACATCCCATCTCTGTTTTCCAAAGGGACACAGGGAAGTTTAGTGACATGTGTGAGTACATGGAAAGTTGTGTCCAGAACATGTTCCTTGGACAGGTTTGTGCTATTCCAGTAGGATATCAGGGAACAAATCTACAGCAGAACCTCATTCCCAGCACAACCTCAGAGCAAAGGAGAGTCCCTTTCCCAAGACTTTATTCCTGATAAAAGAGAGATGATTCCCAGATTATGTTTTCCCAGCTAGAGGATGCTCAGAGTTGCTTTCGTTCCTGATTCTTTTCTATTAGGAGAAGTTTCCCTGTTGTGGTGGTGAGCCCCTGTGCCAGGGTGCCCAGGGAGGCTGTGGCTGCCCCAACCCTGGCAGTGTTCACAGCCAGGTTGGATGAGCCTTGAGCAACCTGCTCTGCTGGGAGGTGTCCCTGCCCAGGGCAGGGGCTGGGGCTGGAGGAGCTCTGAGCTCTGTTCCAACCCCTGAACATGCTATGATTCTATTCCACCCTGTGATTGAGTCTGACCTTGAGCAACAGCTGCTCCTTTTTCCTGTGCATGTGCTCTGAGTTTTGATATCTGAGCAAGTTAAGTTTTCTTGCCCAAATTTATGTTTAAAATAAGTTACACCTGGCCAAAAAAGTACCAAAATGTTCATTCTAGCTTGTTGTCAGTGGTTTTAAAGGTTGTCTTTCACCTACTGGTGTAAAATATCTCTGAACTGCTGTGCTCTATGGGCAACATCTGTGGTAGCTGATCCTCAGCTCCGTGAGCACATCCCCTTCAAGCAGAACTTCTCATGGACTCACAGAATGGTTTGGCTTGGAAGGACCTTAAAGATCATCTAGTTCCAAGCCCTGCCATGGGCAGGGACACCTTCAGTAGCCCAGGACCAGAACTACTCCCAGTATTTACATGCTCACTCTTGTAACCTCAGCCCAAATAAAGTCTAAATCTGCATGCAGGTGCCCAAGAGTGAGGACAGGTTTGGTGCGTTGCATGAGAGCAGCACTGGCTCACACCACGGCCAGGAATAAATTCTTTTCTCTCTCTTCTCCCTCTTTTGGAAACTTTTTCCTTAAAGGAAAAAAAAAGCCTAGTACACTGGCAAAGGCTTCTGCTGGGGAGCTCAGATTAGGGCAAACAGATCATAAAACTGGCCTTACTTGGCTGATATATTCATGCAGTATTTCAGCTGTACCAGTGTAATACACTGTTGGATTTGTGTAGCTTTAATTATACATTACCTGGTAAAATAAGTCAGCTGCCAAAAGCCCATTGCAGTGTCTGAGGTTTGTGAGGGGAAAGAAAAGGGCAGCTGATTTTACAGGGTAAGGTGCTGAGGCTGAGAGGATTTCCTGAGGATGACAAGCCCTGCAGGAATCTCGAGGTGGCAGGATCCAGGGCCTTGGGAACAAAGTGCAGCACTTGCTGCCCACTGAGCCTCTCCTGCAGCTTGAAATAGGCCTGAAATGCTCCACATTTCTGCCTGTTTTCAGCTGAGTGTCACAGCACACCTCACACCTTTGCAGTGGGACCTGCCCCAGCACATGCTGAGCTGAGTGCTGGAGGAGCCTCTCCCTCCTCCTGCCCCAGCAGAAGGGAATGTCTGGGATAACACTTTGCAGAGCTGCCTGGGAAAACATGGCATTATTCCTAGTGTGTGATTAGTCTTGCAAGCTTGTCTTGTTATAAATATGGAACACATGCTCCAGTGCAGAATGTGCTAATATATTCCAACATGATCTTTATTGCTGATATTTAAAAACCTGGTCCTGAATAGGCACAGTTTAAACTTCCCATCAATGTACAGCTCCCATTTTCCTGCTTTAAAGCACAAAGACTCTTAGGCAAAATGTAGGTTTGACGTCAACCCATTTTTTACCTCTTTCCTCAGCTCATCTAGCTACAGTTAAATATTTTCTTCCTCTTCCTCGGGAAAGTAGGAGTTATTCTAAAGCCCTGAGTGCTGCAGTGTGTGTGTGTGCTTGTTGGGATGCCAAAATGCAAACACTGGGAGAAGATTCCCTCATTTGTTGGCCCTTGCAGTTTGGAAGTGCTGTTGGGAAGCTGAAGAAGGAGGAGCTGGAGGAGCTGCTGTTCCCTCTGCTCTGAGAGGCACTGGTCATCTGCTCAGTGAGGTGAATTGCATTTTATGATGCTGCAAACAGGCAGAGAATGGTGCAATCCAGTTCTTTCCAAAGGAAAGCAGAAGCAGGCAGAGGGTGAGGGAGAACCAGAACAAAATGAACCAGATTTATTGCTGGACTAGCCTGTTTTACAAGGCCCCTGGAGCACAGAAGAGGATGTTGCCTTCCTTTAGCCCCCCCAGATGTAGAGTTTTGACAAGATTTAGAATCACTTTACCTGCCCAGGACACTCCTCTGCCCAAATGGGGTTAAATGCTGCACTGCTCTGAGCAAAGATGATCTCTCATAAAGGAAAAGCAATTGAGTTACCAAGCTGAACACTTACACATGTAGTGTAATGGGACTTTTGGGAATGCCTATGCACAAGGAATGCTGACAGCTTTTCTTTTCCATAGCTCCAGAAACTCCAGCACAACTGAGCTTCTCCCTGGCTCTCTGGTTTGCCCATACTTTGCTTTTCAAGAGGGATTTGCCTTGCTCAGGTCTCCCAGCACTGTCTGACATTGATTGGTGGCTCACTAAATAATATGGATTGCAAGGCCTGATCAAAATGTTTGCTACTGAAGTTTTGTAGGTGTTTTGGAATGTTAAGCATGGAGATGACATGGTAATTGAGCAAATATTGGATGTATGATCTAGCCTGGGCCATAGGAAAGCCTGAAAACAGTGTGTGTTGTTCCAGCCAGAACAGGGACAGAGCATTTGTCATGTTTTGGGGAGTTTGGTTATGCGTATCCAGTTAGAAGTTAAAAATACTGAATTACCTATGTGATATGATAGTTTTCCTGAGAGGAAACATGATAGCCAGTATTGATAAGAGCAAGTATACAAGCAAGAGGAAAAGATTGTTTAAATACAGAAAGAGATGAGGAGATTTGGGGAATGTATGTACCAGACAAAGGGGAACTGAGTGTCTGTCACAGATGGGGAAATCAGCCATTCCTGAGTGTCTGACTTGAGCTTGGGCCTGGTCTATCAATTAGAAAAGTTGGACAGGAGGTTTTCCTTGGGGAAGATTTGAAAAGCAGCACTAGATATGTACAGAATCACAGAATACGCAGAGTTTGAAGGGAACCTTGAGGATGATCTAATCCAACTGCTGTGTCCTGTGGATGGAAAGGTGTCACTCAGGCCACGGTGACGATGAGCAAATGGTGACAGACTCTTGCAGACCATCCACAGACCAGAACTGCAAGAAGAGAGACTTCAAATGCTGAGCAGCAGTGTGCAAAGGAGCCCAAAACATGGACTGCTCTGCTCCTCACAGACCTGCTGGAGGGGATTCGTGTGCCCCATCCAGACACAAGGGCTGCTGCACACAGAGCTTAGGGAAGGCAGTGCTTGCCCTGAGCACCAGAGCATACAGCAGAGCTTGTGGTTTATTCCAGGCCTTGCAAACTGTCTGCACAGTTGATAGAAAGGTAAGAGAGCCCTTGCTGTCAGCATGGATTCTTCTGGAATTCCCTGGCACCTTCAGATGCATCAAAACATTAGTTTACATCAAAAGTCTGAAGAGTGACTCAAAGTACTCAGCTCAGAAAATGACAGGAATGTAGGAAATAAAATGCCTCCAATTTCTGTGGTTTGCAACTTCAAACCCTGGCATTGTGCTCAGAGTCTTTGATCTCAGTATGACGTCCTGATTGGCTTTGAAGCCAAAAGCAAAAGGGTTTGCAGTGGGATCCAGAGGGGCCAAGTGTGAACTCCCTGTAGCCACGTTCAAGGTACATCATTAGCTACTGACCAGAAGAATGTAACCAGAAGTAGAGGTTTCTTATTAAGGAAGGTTTCACACTTTGGCAGTGCTGGTGATGATTGGGTTTGCCCAACAAAGAGGTCACCACAGATGCTCAGGACTGTTCTAGAATATCACACATGTTTAATAATCAAGTTACAGCTGAGCAGGAGCTGAAACAATGTCAAAAGTTACACATTAAACAGCAGCAGGTGTATTTTGGGGGCTGCTGAGGGAGCCCTTCAAAGGGAGAGGTTGGCAAGGGCTCAGAGTCTCTGTCTGCTCCTGAGACAGGAGCTTAACACCATAAATTGGTCCCAGTGTCTGCCATCATCCAGCAGAGCCTGAGGAGAAAAATGGAAAGAGCTGCATTTATATGGCTTGTAAAATATTCATTTATGTGCTGTGCTCGAGGAGAATCGATCTCTAGAGAGCAGGAGGTTTCTTCATCTCAGTCAAATTAGATTAGACATAAGAGCTGAGTGGGATGAAATATCAGGGGGAATGCAATGAGGCGAAACGTCAGGGCATGTGCTGGCCTTGAGCTCTGAAAGGGTCAGGGAGGCCTTAGGACAAGGGGACTGAGACACAAGCTCATCCCTGAGCAAGTGACAGTGTCATAGTATGTTAAAAGGTTGGGATGGAGCTCAGAGCTGCTCCAGCCCCAGCCCCTGCCCTGGGCAGGGACACCTCCCAGCAGAGCAGGTTGCTCAAGGCTCATCCAACCTGGCTGTGAACACTGCCAGGGTTGGGGCAGCCACAGCCTTCCTGGGCACCCTGGCACAGGGGCTCACCACCACAACAGGGAAAACTTCTGCCTGATATCTCATCTAAATTTCCCTCTTTCCATTTATCCCCATTGCTCCTTGTCCTTTTGCTCCAGAGTCCCCCTGCAGCTTCCCTGGACCCTGGAAGGTTGCTATGAGTTCTCCACACAACTTTCTCTTCTCCAGGTGAGCCAAGTGTCTCTGCATTTTGATTCCACTCAGTGGCAAACTATTGATGTATTTTTGTAGTCTTCAGTGACTTGTTTTATCTGCCAAATTCTAACATGATTAAATCATGTCAGTACTTAGAGAGACAATGCTTTATTCCTTTTGGATTCTTGAGTCTGTCTTGTGCAGGACCAGGAGCTGAACGTTTTTGGTCCTCATGGGTCCCTTCCAACCCAGGATCTTTTCTGACTCCCTGATTTTCAGGCTGTAGTGAAGGAGGATGCAGCAATGGGCACAGCAGGCACTGGGTGTGCTGCACTGTCCAGAGTTTTGTGAGGGACAGTGTGTGACTGGATTGGCTTTCTCATTGTTGCCTCCTGAACATCACTAGTTGAGTAGTTTCCTCATCAACTGAGAACACTTCAGTCTCCTGGATTTCTCTAAGCCTGCAGGGGCTGTGAGATGTGACATGGGCAGCACAGCTGGGTGTGCCAGAGCCTGCAGTGACTATAGTCACCCCAGTCCAGGGCCTTTTCCAATTAAAATACTCTCTGAAGATTCTAAGTGAGCTGTGCTATTATGCATGGGATCCTTTCAGTCTTTTTCTGCTGTTAAAGACCTCTGAAGAGTTCCTAACAACAGTTAAACTGGGGAACATCTTCTCTAATGTTTCCAGCTACTTCTGACAACAATGTCTTTACCTTGAGAGCAAAGTATTCATGATGATGTCAATAAAAGCAGCAGCTTTGACAGCAGTTTCATATATCAGCATAGATCTAGAGTGCTGAATACCTGTGTTATCAACTGGCTAACACTTTGCAGGAGAGATGTCTCTTTAGAAAGCTGTTCCTTTTATGAGTGGCATCAACTTCTGTCAGCTTGACACGACAGGGTTTGACTGGGTTTGAAGTTTTTGTGGGTGTTTAAATTTGTGCTAACATAAGTGAGTGTTTTCTGAGACATGGATGCTGGAAAATGTGTTATGTTCACATATAAACAGCTTCATTCCACTGTTTTCTGGTGAAAGCTCTGAGCTCTGTGGAGGAAAAGGTTTAAGTAATAGAGTGATGTGCTGTGCTGGTGGTAGTAGAGCAGCACAGGTGTAGCTCCTGCAGAGGCAGTGACTTAGTGCAGCTCTCCCTTGAAAGCTCTGGAGACACTTAGTGCAGTTTCTGTGGCTCTTGGGTAACCCGAGGGCAGAGGCAGGAGGGCAGTGAGGGCAGCTGTGAGCACACAGTGTGGCCAAGTGCAGAATGTTACACCAAGAAACAGCTGATTTGCAAAGATCATATCTGGTTTTGCATATTATGAAAAAAACTCTATTTCTAACTTTGTGCAAATCAGGAAGGATTCAGACTTCATTGTTCTGATCCATGGATGGAAGCAGAGAGAACACAGCTTTGCTGACAGATTTCTGCCGCTTCAGGGTTTGTTGGTGAGCACAGCAGAGAGAAAGGGATATAACATTTGTGTCTGCTCAGCCCTGTGAGGTCACACCTGGAGTGTTGTGCCCAGATCTGGATCCTCAGGGCCAGAGGGACATGGACATCTGCATCCAATCAACAAGGAGCTTTATGCAAATTAATGCAGATTTAGAACAGTAGAGTCTAACTTGGTGACATTGGCTTTTTTTTTTCCTAGATGCGTCAATACTTGCTATGTTTACAATTTTCCTTTTCCTTTGGCTTATTTGTTTCTAATGAAGTTATTTATCGCGCACACAAGTACAAACTCACCCATTGGATACTGAAATTCCACTGAGGCTTGACTTTTATTTACTGCTTTCTCCAATATTTGCACATCCTTCAAATCTCTGCAGAGCTGCATTGATTCCTGCAGTATCATCTCCTGATTTACTGAGCACAAGTGGTGACTGATTGCCCCTTGACACTTGAGGAAGACCTTAAATATATAAGAAACTACTTTCAAATAGGCTACAACTTTATTAAGCTACCACCACATCTGGGAAATTATCAGAGATGTTTGGGAATCTCTTGACCATTTTTCCCCCACTGGAAAAAATATGCTGATTTGCCCAAATTTAAGCTGTTTGCTAAGCACAATTTGATTCTACATATCCAATTAAGGAGCAAAAGGAGGCAGAGCAGGAGCAGGCTGACAGTGTTAACTGAAGATTGTGCTTTTTCTTTTGATGGCAATTTTTCAACATTTTAATGAACTTCCACTTGGAGAAAAAAAAAAGGTGGAAACCAATTAATTTGACTGACCTGACAAAAAAAAAGTGGGGGAGTGGTGGTGGGTGGCAATGTGAGATCACAGATTTACACCCTGTCTCCTACGGAGCTTCTCTGCAAACTACTGAAAACCTGTGGGAAATGAAGCTCGAGTCACACTCAGCAGGGAACTTCCTTGCCATGCTGCTCCCAAACTGCTGCTTGGAGCAAACCTGGAAACTGAAGGGGAAATCAGCTTGGAGAAGGCATTAACAGCCTGGTTTTCAGCTTCTTGTTGGCTTCTGCTTCCCAGAGAGCAGCTGGTTTCCACCAGCCCTGCCAGAAAATCAGGCTTGTAGTCCTGCTTGGCTCTCAGCTCTAACTTGGTGTTCCATCCCTGGGCCTGCTTAGCTTTCTTGGGGTCTCCTGAGCAGCTCTTTTTTGCCTCAGCCCTACTGAACATTACATTTTCATCCTGAACAGATGTTGATCCATTTCTAACCATGACTTGGCTTGAGATTTGCATCACTGTAACATCATGGGATCCTCACAGAATCCTAGATTGTTACAGGGTTGGAGTGGAGCTTAGAGATCATCCAGCCCCATGCCCTGCCCTGGGCCATCACTGCACAAGGAGCTTCCTCACTTTGTGGAGAAGAGACTCCCTAAATATTTCCAGAAGCTGCATGTGGTACATGTGCCAACTCTGAGGGAATCAGACCCCCCTGTCAGCAGCTCATTGTGGCCTCTGACAGTGCCTTTGAACTGCTCAGTAAAGTCACAATGTTAATGACAGGCTGAAGAATCTCAGCCACTCTCTTCCCTTTTCTATTACTCCTCTACTCCTCAGGACTCTAAGACTTTGGGGACTGTAGTTATTCTAAAGTTTGTATTCCTAATGAAGTAATTGCAGTTAGCTTAGAGAATTGGCTGTGGGGAAGAGATGGATGGATAGAAAGAGACTGGAAGTTTAGCGAAAAGAGATGATTATTCATTTTTCTTTAGCAAAAACTAAGAATCAAAGATTCTGAAAACTTTTGACTAGGAGCCAAAGGCTGAAATGTCTTTTACACAAAATAAAATGCAGTGTCTAATGGGAGTTGCTTCACTTTGAACTTCATGGTCAACCCATGTCCTCGACCCAACAGCTGGAGAGGTCATTGTGAAAGTCTAAAGTAGCTACTATTTCAAAAAAGCAAACCCCAAAGCCATTCTAAGCTTTGTAACCTGACAAGAAATTCAAGAGTTTCCTATCACCTCTTTGTTGTTGTAAACATCTTCCTCCCAAAGCAAATAGCAGAGGTATTTTTAGCACCCATCAGATGGTATTTCTGAGCCTGCCTGGGTTGGTTTTTTGCTTGGTTTCTTTTTCTTTTGCAAATCCAGCTCCTAAAAAAGAAATCACAGTGTCAGCAGGATTTTGGAATGCTCTGGGACGTAGCATGTCCAGCATCATGTGCTCTTGGCTTTCCGGGGCTGACGCGACACTCTCCGGGATGGGCAATGGTACCAGAACCTGCTGCAAAGGCTGATTAAAAGAGAACTTTGTGCTTGCAGATACCTGGAGGGATGACAAATTGGTGTGGCCTCCCAGGAATTTGGGTCTGTAATGGAGCCAGGAGAGTGCCTGGAAATGTCCCATCGCAGCAGGTGGGTGAGGAGAAAACATCTGCTCTGAAGACTCTAATCTTCAGCCTTTTAACCAGCCTACCCTGGGGGAATGGTGAGCCCCAGTGCTAGCCTTCTACCTCTGAGACCTTCCAACAGAAAACACCAGTGCCTTTGCCTAGAACAGGGGTTTGATTCCTGTGAATCCCCTTCCCCTCTCACCTCAGTTTGTGTGAAATTATCAGCTGGAGACACAGCAGAGGAACGAGGGTATTTTTCCTAGATTGAGTTTCTCTTTGTACATTTCCCAAAGCAAATAAAAACCAGCTTGGAATTGAATTAAGGATGTTCACACAGCGGTTTGGATTGGCTAATTGAATAGGTATAAAATCCACCTAATTAGTTAATTCCAAACAAATGTCTGTCAGTTTGTAACCTCTTTATGTCTTCAGCAAGCAATGGATCTCTGCTCAGGGAGCTGTGGTGTTCTGAGTGTTTCTTTCTGGAAAAAGAGGTAGCAGTAATGGCCATGATTTTGAAACTAAATCTTCTTTGCTCACAGCTTTTGGGGGGAAGAAAACCTTTGGGATGACTTGGTAGGAGCCTGTCAATGGACACATCCCAATCACTTCAGTATTGAATATTTTGGGCAGATTTTATAGCTGGACTCCTCGGGTATCTCTAGAAATCAGGTTACCAGCTCTGCTGAGAGGCAGGATGAGGAGGCTCTCTGAAGCCTTCAGGAGCCTACGATTGCCTGTGGGAGTAGGAAAATAATCAGATTGCATTGATTTTAGGATTAAGAAGCATGGGAAATATTTTATTTCCTGGATTCTGATAGTCTCATCATTTCCTTCATTTTCTTTCTTTCTCTTGTTGCAGTTACCAAATGGCAAAAAGGAAAACTGAAGGCCATCCTAGAAAAACATTCAAGCCCTGAGTGTAACAAAGTAAGTTAACAGTTGGACTTGATGATCTTAGAGGTGTCTTTCACTCTTGGTATTCTCTGATTCTATGAAAGTGTGATGAGAAATACACAGGGAAATCTTGGATACAACACACAGAGGAAACTTGGATGGGGTTTGGCCCAGTGGAGTTCCTCAGCCCCATGTCTCTGCAGGTGGGAACTGAAAGGAATCAAACAGGGCCTGGCAAAATCTCATCTGCTCTCATGACTACAGCAGTGACAAACAGCTGCAATCCTTCAGAGGGAGGTGATACTCCAAATGACATCGCAGCCTGCAGCTCTGGCATTTGCTGTCCAGAGCAGGAATAGATTCCAAGCTACTAAGTTATTTAGCCTCAGATTTTGACTTCACAATAGACAGTGGCACTGAAGTGCAGAGGTGCAGCTTGGCTGCAGCTCATCAGTAGTGCAGGTGAGCCCAGCTAAGCACCACCTGATTTCTTTTCTATTGGGAATCCAGGTGGAATGGCAAAGACAGGGAACTCACAACTTTGGTATCTTTCTGCAGCTTTCTGAGGGAGGAAGGAGAGGTCATGGAAACAAAACCTTTGGATTTGGTGCGGATCTCTTAGCTTTGCTGCAAATTTCCAAGACCAGCTTGTTCTCATCCATGATTTCAGAGTTTCATGGTATGCTGTTGGGTTGGAATGGAGCTCAGAGCTCCTCCAGCCCCAGCCCCTGCCCTGGGCAGGGACACCTCCCAGCAGAGCAGGTTGCTCAAGGCTCATCCAACCTGGCTGTGAACACTGCCAGGGTTGGGGCAGCCACAGCCTCCCTGGGCACCCTGGCACAGGGGCTCACCACCACAACAGGGAAACATTTCTTTCCAACATCTAATCTAAACCTACTCTGGGTCTGAAGCCTCCTCTGGACTTGCTCCAGCAGTCCCATGTCCTTCTGCTGTTGGGGACACCAGAACTGTGCACAGTACTCCTGTTGGCTCTCACAATTTCATGGTTCAGCTTCACAGAAAACATCCTCCAAACAGGATGATATTCCTGGATAAGGTAAGAAGGATCTATTTTTCTAATCTTACTTTGAATCTTACTTTGAATGAAGGAGAAGACAGACCTGAACCCATCAAGTGGAGGTGCAGGCTGTGATCCCAGTTGGCATCAGGCTGGAAACATTGCAATGAGAATCATAGTCTGGAGACTTTGGGTTCATTTTCTTGCTAACATTGATTAGCTGATGTGGCAGGAGAAAGCTCTGCTAGTGCTCCTGGACTGCAGGGGCTGAGGTGAGGGAGCACCACGCGCTGAGCCTGCCCAGGACACCGTAATGAAGTCTGACATCTCACTTCAGCATGACCTTGCTCTGCACGGAGCAGGAACAGTGTGAGGTGCAGCAATAACACCTGAGCAAGGGCATTTTTAACACTGAAAAGAGTCTCTGACACCTGAAATGGTGTAAATATTCATTGGAAAAAACAGAGCAAATAATATTATATACCAAATAAGGTTTGGTTTTGGGGCTGCATTTGGGATTATGCACAAGAAATGAAACTATTGAGGAGTTTATTAAGGAATATATAATCTGAGAGGTAGTAACTGAAATTGGAGTTACAAATAGAGCTATGGAAGTGCTTCCACAGGAGATATTGAAAGAAGCTGGAAATGGATTCTGCTTCAGTACTGCTCAGCACACCCGAGAAGTCACCAGGGATGTCACAGGTAGGTCTTGAGGAGCTGATTTTATAGGGACTCTGTTATAGTTAAAAGCTCATTTTCCTTCCAGATATTGCTTGAGAGACGTATTTTATCTTTTCTTAGGAAGAGTTCCAGTTGCTGTTGCTTCAAAGTGATATCTGCAGATATGATAACAGGTTTAAATACTTTTATATTTAGAGTTTGTTAGTTAATATGTTTATTTTTCTCTGGGATGGAAAGGTTAAGACCTAAGTTCAACTAACTTTAGGTTTCGCTGCTTGGTGGTGGCTGCAAGTGCTGATTGAGAAATTTTGGATCTATTTGCTCATGATTTTGCCTCCCTGGCTGTACTTTAGGGCTCTGTTGTGCTCTTTAGGGCAGTGGATAACTT
>NW_008657998.1:0-16661 GCF_000695815.1 Acanthisitta chloris | reverse complement strand
ATGGAAACTCCAGTGAAGCAACAAAAAGGAATGTGGAGTCAGTTCACATCAGGAGCTTTTTGGTGTTCAGAGACTCACAGATTGCTAAGGGGCTGGAATGGAGCTAAGAGATCAGGGACACGTTGGGCAGAGGAACTGATGGGCAGCACAGGCCGATGGATGTGTGAGGACACGCTGCGCTGGCTCCTGCAGCCACAGGGCTTCATGTTTGGGGAGGTTTAGCTAAGATCTTAGGAACAATTTCCACATCAGGAGCTTTTTGGTGTTCAGAGACTCACAGATTGCTAAGGGGCTGGAATGGAGCTAAGAGATCAGGGACACGTTGGGCAGAGGAACTGATGGGCAGCACAGGCCGATGGATGTGTGAGGACACGCTGCGCTGGCTCCTGCAGCCACAGGGCTTCATGTTTGGGGAGGTTTAGCTAAGATCTTAGGAACAATTTCTCATGGATTGTCAAAGCTAAGAGATCAGGGACACGTTGGGCAGAGGAACTGATGGGCAGCACAGGCCGATGGATGTGTGAGGACACGCTGCGCTGGCTCCTGCAGCCACAGGGCTTCATGTTTGGGGAGGTTTAGCTAAGATCTTAGGAACAATTTCTCATGGAAAGGATTGTCAAGCACTGGAACAGGGGAGTGGTGGCAGCACCAACTCAAAGCACATGTGGCTGTGGCACTGGAGGACATGGTGAGTGGTGAACGTGTTGGTGCTGGTTGGACTTGATGAGTTTACAGCTTTTCCAGCCTTAATGATTCTCTGATTCTTTTGAAGTCTAAAGGATTAAGGATTTAAAGGAATCCAAGACTTGATTTCTTTTCTTACATGCCTAAAGACTAGGAGCTAATTACTTACACTGAAGAACAGAATCTCTCTCGAGAAAAAGAAGAAACGTATCACTGGGGAAGGCTGGAGAATCAAGAGGCAAAGAGTGAAGCTGCAGGAGATGCAATCTAAGCTCCAATCAAATACTGTGTTTATTGCTGGAGCTGCTCCTACTGCACAAGCTTTGCTGAGCTCATGTGCCTCTCCACGAGCAGAAGTTGCCCAGTGATGACAAGTAACCATGGCAGGAGAGAAGTAACACATCCAAGGATGATTTATAATTATTGTTGCGAACTCGGGGCTTGGATTGCAGCTATTGTAACCTTCCCAAGCCTTGGCTACCTTTGTCATTCACAGCAACAGCTGAAATGCTAATGCAGCTGATAGGGGTAACCTGACCTGACTGGATAATGCAGCAGAGAATTGCAAAATGTGCAGCTCAGATTTGACAGAAAATGCTTCACTGAAAGGGTTGATTTTTCTCTGGGTGCTCATAAAGACAGTTGGACTATGGAAAGTATAACATTGCCTGGAAAAAATGCCAAGTTCAACTTTATGGGAAAAAAAAATATCTAAGTTCTCCATAGCCTCAGATTTCAGTAAGTTTTTCCTGGAGTGGGGAAAATTAGATTGGGTATATGTTTTGCCTGAATTCCCTAATGTCCTCAACTCAGGAGCTCCAAAGTTACACAAACCATGTGCCAAACTCCACAGCAGAAATACAGTGAGAACTCCTGGAGGAAGGAAGGAAGGAAGGAAAGGAAAGAAGGAAAGGAAGGAAAGGAAGGAAGGAAGGAAGGAAGGAAGGAAAAGGCTGACCACAATTTTCTCACTTGCTTAGAGGATCTGATGCAGTGGGAAAGGCAATGTGGACAGACAATCTCTCCTTTTATTAATATATGTGATTGAAAACACAGTGATTGAAATACAGATTCATTTCCAGTTTATGAAGCATTTATTTTATATTCAGGAAATACACATTTTATATTCAGGAAATATATTATACATATTCCCTTATATACTATAACACACCTTTGCCTCCAGTCTGAGGACTACAAAGGAACATCTCCTTCTGCCATGGCTGTTGGAGAACTGCCAGCTCTTCCTGGTGTGTTTCTGAGCACAAATGGTGTTGGTGCCTCTAATATTTGTCAGCAGTGACCTTAGGCCGTTGGGTTTTGGTACCATTTTTCTTCTGAGTGGCATCATTTCACTTGTTTTGCAGCTTGCCTGGAACCAGTTTGGCTTCAGCTGGAATATTATGCTCATCAGTCTCCTTGTCTTGCTTTTTTGGTTTGCTTTTGGATTTTTTCAATCTTCTTATCCTGGAACATCCAGCGCTGGAATGGACTCCCACACGTCGCTGTAGTCCAACTCCTGAGCCTGCCCAGGACCCCCCCAAAACTTTTATTAATATTTCTTCTGATCCTGCTTTGTTCTATGACCTTATGTTTGCCCTGGTATAAATAACCACAACAGACACCAAATCCTTTATTTAAGTGTCCTAAAACTGAAGTACTAAACAACCGTTAAGGGCTGTGAAGTGCTAATGTGATGATGATAATGAGCACTGGTTGAGAGAACTGGGACAGCTGCCTGGGGTGGTGGGCAAGGAAATTCTACTTGATTCCTTTCTCCTGCTGTAGGGAAGGGGAAGGGTGGGACTCCTGGGAAGGCAGGAACCCTAGTGACAGGACAAGGGGAATGGCTCCAAACTGAATGAGGAGTTTTAGATTAGAGATTAGGGTGAAATTCTTCCCTTCCAAAGCGATCACAGGGATGGAGCAGCTCTGCTGTGAGGAAAGGCTGAGGGAACTGGAGAATTGAAGGTTTAGGGGTGACTTACTTAATTGTGACCTTCCAGTACCTGGAGCAATCTACAAGAAAGACAGAAAAAGACTATTTCCAAGGGCCTGGAGTGACAGGACAATGGGGAATGGCTGCACACTGACAGCTGTAGATTGGGTGTTAGGAAGGAATCCCTCCCAGTGAGGTGCTGAGGCTCTGGCACAGGGTGCCCAGAGCAGCTGTGGCTGCTCCATCCCTGGAGGGTTCCCGGTTGGATGGGGCTGGAGGCGCCTGGGCTGGGGGGAGGTGTCCCTGCCCAGGGCAGGGGGGGCTCTGGATCTTTTAGGGTCCTTTCAACCCAATCCCTTCTGTGACTCTGAGGAAAGTCATCCTGGGGCCTGTGTCCTTCAGACAAAGCCCCTGAGCCCCAGCTCAGCCTGCAGCCAGGGCTGGATTCTGGGAGCTGCTCCTTTGCCAAGTCTGTTCAAAGTAACTCCAATCCCCTCTCGAGGCTCTGGTTTGAAGCTCTCCATTGCTTGACAGCTGTGGTGTATTACCTGTAAAAGCAGAAACATTGCCTGCCCCTGGTCCACAATGGCTTGGAACAAAGAGCTGTAAAAGCAGAGAGCAGGAAAGAGATTTATCTCAGTGCATCTCAAGAAATTATGATCCTGAATTGATTCCTCCTCTGAAATACAAACTCCATATTTAGCTTTTTCTTAAAAAAAAAAGGAAAGATAGAAAAGAAACCCAAATTTATCCTCAAGATCAGCTCTCATTTTCTTTCAGAAATTACATTCTAGACAATAAGTGATCATTATGTGCCAACAGAGCTGAGAAGCTGATTTTAACTTTCAAGTAACATATTAGGGCTATAACCAAATCTGAGAACTATTATCATAGCAAAATGACTGTAATGCTTCAAGGCTGTAACAGTCATCACCTTTTTATCATTCATATTACCAGCCAGCCCTGAAACAATGAATTTCTTTAACATTATTCTACCATAACCTTTAACTATCTGCATTATTCCCAACATCTGAAAGGATCCTCTATATGTCACAGTAGAATAATCCATTTGCCACTCACTGCACCCCAGAATCTGCTAAGCCCACAGCAGGGCAAAACCTCAAGGCTCTTCTGCATGTCAGGAAACACATTCATTACTTCAATTGTGCTGTGAAATGAGGTTTGAGTGATATATAATTTGCAGGAACACCAACAGGAAACAGAAGGTTCATAAAAGTCCAGGAATTCTCCTGCAGTTATATCACCAGTATAAACGTGTCCTGTTCCCCTTGTTTTGGGAAGGCTTTACTTGGCTGCCTCTCCTGTATTTCCTCTGCAATGGACAGCATAAACATTCCAGAGGTTCATTATGAACTTGTGCCTGTGATATACCTCCCCAGTGTCCTTGGGGCTCTGGCAGGAGATGTTTATTCCTGGTCTAGCAATGCCTAACAGCAGCACTATCCAGAGAGCATGGTGACAAACAATCAGGTGTATGCTCCGGTGGGTTTGGGCATTAACACTCCTATACCTGAGTTACTGTAGCTCCAGGCCCCAGATGGACCCAATTCATACACACAACACTCTAGTTCTTACCTCTGCTGAGGTGGATCATCACAGCAGAACTGGGCTTTGTCTGGATTGTTCCTAGAAAGGTTTCCAGCCACAAAAGCAATGCACATTGCAGTGTGGAGTACAGAACAAACTGCTCGAAATATGACCAGAGAGGATCTGGCAAGACATCAAGGAAGCCTCAAGACAGAAGGATCAGGTCCCTGGAGAACTCTACCTCTAAAATAACAACTTGGAAGCATTTAATTCTGACTTAGAATCATAGAACCATCAAGGCTGGAGGAGATCTCTAAGAAAGATCATCAGGTCCAACCCTTAACTGGTCACTGCTGTAACCTCTGAACCCTAACCCATATCCTGCAGGTCCAGACACCTCCCAAACCCTCCAGGGCTGGTGACTCCACCAGTGCCTGACCAGACTTCAATGACATCGTGTCAGCCTACAAACCAATGCCTTACAAAGGGCTCAGCAATACAGAGCAGCTTTTTGTTCAAGTTTAACTTCTTTAAAGAAGTTGTAAATTCCATGAGATTTGGCTTTCAGGTGCATTAAAGTGCTAAAATAAGTGTGAGCATGCAAAGAGGACTGGGTTATTCAGCTCAGTGGCACTGGTTTGTGCTGCTTCTGTAGGGAGCTCGTCCAAGAAAAGCAACTGATCCTGAAGCAACTTGGACCTACCAGTGAAGGCTCCAGCTCAGCTCCCACGGAGGAGATCCATGATGTTAGTCCTGCATGAAACACCACAGCTGGGGTGGTATCAATATGGAATCTCAGAAAATCCCAGTTTATGGGAACATGTCTAAACTTCACTGAGGAAAAAGGATTTAGATAAAAAGGATTAAGGCACTGGATGAGGAGCAAGAAAAAAGAGGTTGGACTTCTGGTCTGAATTCTCACGTGCCCTCCCACAAGGAAAACCATGTCTGCACAAGGAGATCACAAAACCATTTCCATTGGCTCCAGTGGAGGAGAGATTAACATCCCAATTTCTCTTTGAATCAGTTTCCTCATCAGTAAATTACTGACTTAATGTTTCCAATGCTCTTCAGTATCCTTGAAGGGAAAGTGATACTGGAGTGTGAACTGTTCTCATTGCCAACAGTACAAAGCAGACAAACCTAGATTAATGTGATAATTTCAGTGGCCATGACCAGACCAGGAAATCTGTACCTCTGTTCCCTCTCCCCAGAAGAACTAAGCAAGAGCCAAAAAGATGAAGCACCAGAGCTAGAGACAGCAGGTCCCTTGTACTTCCTGCAGCTCTGGCTGTGTTTTAGGAGAGCTTTTCATCTGCTGTCATCCTGGCACTCATTTGATTCACAGACTTACTCAGCAAATTCACTTCACCTGGACTGGAATTTCCAGAGCTGAATGTTCACCTTGGTTACCTGAAGGCTGATGCCATTCCCAGAGCTGTGAACCCTGAGCTGGAGGAGAGGTAGAAGTTGGTCATGCTGGCAGCAGTCACCCTTACACACAAACACCTGAAAGATCAACACTTCAGTGGAGAAGAAACAAAAGACTGATGGCAAATTTGCCTATGAGCCTTTCAACAAAGGCCAATCCTGAGCACTACACAGGCCAAGCAGGAAATCATTTGACCTCAGTGATAAAATGGGTTTATTTTCACTTGCTAGCTTGGATGGTCATTAGCAATGAGAGGACTGTGGGACACTTGTGTGCAGTTTGCAGCAGGACTCAGGTAATAATTGTGCTGACACAATCCATTTCTGAGCACAGGCTGAGGGAGTTGGGGCTGTTGAGCCTGGAGAAGAGAAGGTTGTGTGGAGACCTCAGAGCACCTGCAGGAGCTGAAGGGGCTCCAGGGAAGCTGCAGAGGGATCTGTGTTAGGAGCTGCAGGGACAGGACAAGGGGCAATGGGGAGAATGGGAAAGAGGGACATTTAGATAAGAGTTCAGGAAGAAGCTTTTGCTGTTGTGTTTGTGAGCCCCTGTGCCAGGGTGCCCAGGGAGGCTGTGGCTGCCCCAACCCTGGCAGTGTTCACAGCCAGGTTGGATGAGCCTTGAGCAACCTGCTCTGCTGGGAGGTGTCCCTGCCCAGGGCAGGGGCTGGGGCTGGAGGAGCTCTGAGCTCCATCCCAACCCCTGAACATGCTATGAATCAAGGATTTCTGATTTTATTGGTGTAGTACATTTGGCACTTGATTTAGTCCTAAACTGAAATGTTTACACATACCTCAGACTTTGTACAACAAGTGTCTTCATACATATCTCTGTGCTGCAAACACACCAAGAGTCTTCTGGGCGAGGTGATGTGTATCCAGTAGAATTTCCTGGCAATGCCTCCTTATAGCTTCATCCTGGAAGAATCAGAAAGTTTAGGTTGCAAAGACCTTTAAGATCATTGAGCCCAACAGAAGAGAATGTTCCTTTTCAGTAAATTAAAGAGGAAACATCCATCTTGGCTGCAGAGCATCACCTAACTTGCTTGTTGATTTATTGACCTAATTTTTCATCCCATAATTCTTCCAGTCTGGGCTCCAATGATCTCATCCTGCATTTGTTTGATGAAGGTTACCAAGCTGGAAAAGCCATTTACCTCCACCTTCATTATGATGACTGATACCCCTGATGCTGTTTACTTGCCTTTAATCTCCTCCAAGGCTAAGACCTGGATTTTGGTCTCATTCACAAGGAATTCAGGTAACCTGCTATCCCCAGCTAAGTAGTGGGAACCTTTGCATGGCAATAAACCCTTTACCTGACATGAACTTCTGATTCGGTGATGTTTTGTAGACACAACAACTCCAGCTGAGGAATTGCTCTACAAAAATCACTTCAGATTGATGCAAGGGATGATCAAAACCTGCTCAGCTTTACCCTTTGTTGCCCCAGCAATGGCCCTGGATCCACTCCCAGTCCCAGGCACTGTGAGGAGAGCACAAACATTCCTAAGTCGTTTGAGAAGCATCAGTTTCCCCAGGTGGGCTGTGTTGACTTAAATCTTGTCCTGACTCTTCAGCTGGGTCCTATTTCTCCCCATCAGAGCTGCACATGTCACCTGTGGTTTCACCACTGGGAGTTTGTCTGGTGTGATTTACAAACAGGGCTAGATCGTCCTCGGTGGCCACACACAACCACTGGGGCTGGTTCCTGTCCTTGCTTGGGGTTTCATGCTATGAAACAAGTCTATTAATTCAGAGCTATTAGTCTAAATTAAGGACAGGGAAATATGGGAAATTTTCATTCAGTATTTTTCTACCTTTTTGCCAAGTTACTGAAATTGCTTTGACACAATATTCAAGTCCATACTTGGATATATGATTTTACTGCCTAATTCACTGTCCTCAAACATGAATTTTAACCATGAGTGATACATACATAAACCTGATGATTTGGCCTCACAATCAACAAAAGGTACCAGGAATCTCCTGCTGTGGTTAATGCAGACATGAGCAAAATTACTTTGCTCATAACCTGTGATAGTTTTAATCATTTTACTTCTATTTCTTTCCAAATTCTGGGAAACTTTACCCAGATTAAAGATGCCTTTGTGTGTTAACAATGCCAAGTGTGTTTCCTTCTTCAGGCAGTTCCTTTGGACTGAAAGCATCACCTCCAGATGGAGTTCCTTTCGTGGGCTGGTTGCTTTCTTGCCTGTGCATTCCTGGTTTTCAGTCCTGAAGCTCTGCTCCAATCTCCTGGCAATATTTTCCCCTTTACTGCCTCATTTAACCTACCCAATAAAGATGCTTGTCATGTCATAAGGTAAGTATTTGCCCTAGAAATTGCTCCAGAGGTTGGTATCAAACTGGACATTTCTATTGATTTTTGAATTGGTATTAGCAGGTCTCTTTCTGCCTTCATTTTGCCAATTGCCTTTTAGACCTCCACATTTCTTACAAGAAATATCACTGTAAATTGCAATGACCCAATGGAATCTTGACCTGCTCTTTTTCTTCACTTAGCCTAATAGCTTTTCTTATGCTCCTCACAATTAGTTCACAGAAAATTAGAGGAGCTAATGGTTAATGAACAACTGCCACTCACTGTCAGGGAAGTGCTGCAAATGTAAAGGCACTTTCAAAAGAGAGAAATGAGAGAATATCGCAGGGACAACGGAGAAAAAAATGTGAGGAAAGTGAAATTTGCCTTGATCAAAACCCTCTTGATACCTTGAGGTTATTCAGCTGTGTGTGGCACTCAGGTCAAACCCTGAAGAGCTCTTCTGGCCCTCAATCCCTGCAGGCAAATTAGGCCAGTGATATTGCTGGGAATGATTTCCTGGTCTTTCCTAGACATGCCCTGGTCCCTGTAAAAGATCCATGAAACAAACAGTTCTGATTACTAAGCCTGTAATATGAAAGTACCAATATTTATACCCTCAGCAAGGAGGGTCTGCTCCAATGCCATGGTCAGCATGGTGACCAAGGACTGTTTCTTCACCACTGTGTCTACCACATTAGGATACTGATTTTCCAGGTACAACTGCTGCCTTCATTTCTCCTAGATGAAAGGAGCATAGAATCATGGAATGGTTGGGGTTGGAAAGGTCTCAAAGCTCATCTCATCCCACTCCCTGCCCTGGGACACCTCCCCCCAGCCCAGGCTGCTCCAGCCCCATCCAACCTGGAACACTCCAGGGATGGAGCAGCCACAGCTGCTCTGGGAGCAGAGATGCTGAGGGACACATTCTGAGGCCTTGGTTACCTGCCTACCATTTTAATGTGGCATTATTTTTCCCTGCAGTTCAGCAAAGTCAAAGCTGAGAGTTTCTGGATAACTAAGAACAGGAATTAAGAAGAACCAAGAAGACTTTAGGAAGGAGCATTTCAGGACTACTGGAGAATAATCCTGCCTTGGCAGACTGCCCAAACCCCCACAGTGCACAGGGAAAATGGACAATCTTTGATTCTACTGTTTAGATCCAAAGACAGTTACAGCAAATTTCAGGTGTTGACTTCCAGATTAAGATCTGATAGAGGCTAAAACTCTCCAGCAGGATGTTTCCATTCCTTATTTCCCTAACCAAGCATAGTCAGAAACATCCCTGAACATGGTTTAGAATATTGTTTGTCTTCATCCAGGAAAAAGATCAATTGTGTTGTGGAAACACAGTGCCCAGCATGGGATTTCACTGATCAATTTGAGCAGCCTTGGTAGAACTCTCTGGTACTCTGCAATGCAGCAGAATCAAAGCTGATTAATACTTTAGTCAGCTGTAATGAACTTATTAGTGGTTAATTTTTGTGTAGAAGCTCCTCACAACTCAATGATCCTAGCCCATTTGCATTATTAATGGGACAGGTATGTACCTTTGAGTTGATTGATCATCAAACCCATTAACCTAGATTTATGTCTCCAGGTTTTTCCAAGGAAGGGCAGGAATCACCAAGGGCAGGATAACAGGTCACAGACTCAGTGGTGTTCAGATTCCAGGTGGCTGGGACTGAGGAATGACAAGGAAAGAAGCATTTGAAGCCACATGGGAGCAGAGATGGAGGTCTAAAGCCAAGGCAGAAGGAAGGAAGAAGAGAAAGAGGTAGGTAAATTGAAGGGGCAGAGGAAGGGAAAAGATAGGGAAAGGGAGAGGGAAGGGCAAAAGAGGGGAGAGGAGAAGGGGAAAAGAAAAAAGGAAAAGGACTCTAAGCTCCTCCACACCAGTTGCCCTTCCTTTCCCCTCTCCCCTTGGCATGCAGTGCAGCTGATTTCTGGAGTGAAGCTGTGCTGGTTTCAGGTGGGGACACACACCCAGCCCTTGTCCCACACTGCTGCAGGAAACAACCTGCTGCCACTTCCTTCTGCAGGGCAAACACACCACTCCTCAGCCTCTCCAGCAGCCTTGAAAGCTTTGGCTTCTTCATCCCCCTCACAACAGAGGCCAAATAATCCTCTGGAAGGGGAAACACCATTCAGAGACAATCTGCAGTTAGATGAAGAGTAAGCAGCAGAAGAGAGGAGGGAAAAGCAGTTTGTTCCTTTGGAGACTCATCTTTTTAAGGCACTATTTCCACAGAAGCTTCTAATTGCTTCTTGTGGGATTGAAGTGTTTTCCCTTGCAGCTTTGGCTTAGAAATTTGTCACTATGTTGTTTTTACAGTATTAGGTTTGAAGAATTGTTTTCTTATCCTTTTTTTTCCCTGAGATATTTTCCCCATCTCTCACATTTCCTTGTTCAGGTTATTACGAGTGGAATTTAAGCACCTCTGATGCTGTGGAGCTGAATCCCCTTTTATTGCCACAGTTCCTTACGTGGTGGGACAAGCAGTGGAAGCTGCAGCTGAATCAGCTCTGAAGTGCAGATGTGCTGTGAATTACCCGGTGAGGTGTGCAGGACTAACGAGGAGTCCCTCTCATCCTGCTCCCTCCTGCTTCTCACTTGCAATGGCTGTGTTAGAACCAGGTACAGAGGGGAAGGAGGCCCAAAAACCTCAAGCAAAGGATGATGTGGCTAAAAGAGGAGCCAAGAGCAATGTCACTACTCCCTGTCCTGCCCAGATGTTGCTCATCTGTTCAGGCTCTTTGCCACTTGCCACATGAAAACTTGCAAAGTTAAGGCTTAATAAGGAATTCAGACAATACCATGAAACTGAGAAAAAAACAGGGAAAACAAGGAGTTTTCACCTCTTCTCAGGGAGTTTGATTTAACTGATTAAAAATGTTCCCATGTCTTGCACAGAGCTGAGCAAATCACTCACCATAAATAATGGATTAACCTAATTTCGGCACATTTACTCTGGGAAATGTTCCTGAGTAGATGGCAAAGGTTTTCTTCTGGAAAAGCAGTGAGAGCAAACCACCAGGTGTTTTGTCTGCATGTGGTAACTGCATACAAACAGGGAATGCTGCAAATGGAATTAGTCTAATACTGCCCCTCCATATCCTGATTAAGAAGCATTCAAGGAAGAGCTTCAGATAAAGTATTTAAGGACAAAATCAGTGTGTTGGGAATATTCTGTGCACCTGAAGGTCACTGAGGTGCTTGAGGAAAGTCAGTGAAGGACTCAGGCCCAAATCAAAATGAATTAGTTCTTAATATGTCTGGGAAATTATTGCTATTACTAGATCTCTTTTAATCAACTGATTCATAATTTCCTGGGATAGACAAAAGCCTCACACCTAAATCCAATAGCTCCAAGACAAATGGCTTATCTTTAACAAAACATGTCTCAGGATTGCATCCAATCTTTTACTGCCCCGATGCATTTCTGCCCATTCCCTAAATCTCTGTGCAGAAGATACTCCCGAGGGAATGCAGGAAGGCACAATATGCTCAGATCTCTGCTGGGAAAGGAACTGCATTTAATCACAGTCATAGTGTGTCAAGAGGTTGGAATGGAGCTTAGAGTTCCTCCAGCCCCAACCCCTGCCCTGGGCACAGACACCTCAGCTGTGGCTGCCCCAGCCCTGGCAGTGCTCACGGTCAGGTTGGATGAGCCTTGAGGTGTCCCTGCCCAGGGCAGGGGCTGGGGCTGGATCATTCCAACCCCTTAACAATCTATGACTCTCTTCTTCCTCCTGTTTGCAGCTCCTTCCTTGCACCCACGCTCGGTTCCCCTGCAGACCCTACCAGCTGTGGGCACCTTCCATCCTTATTTCTTGATAGCAGCAGTGATCCCCCAGTAATTTTCAGGATTTTATTGCAATGCCCCATTATGAATTCTTCTTTCTCAATACACCAAATTATAGGATGAAATTTAAGGGCATCACCTTTACTGCTAGTTGTAAGAATCCCCAACAAATTCAACCAATTAAAGACATTTCTCTTAATTTTCTGATCCTAATTCTGATTGCTTTGAGAGTAATGAAGGCTCAGGTCGATTCCATGGACTTATCTCCAAGTGCAAACATCTGTAGAGTCGAAGCCAAAGGTTCCTTTGCCCAGTAGCCAACAGATATTTGTTACCATTTACAAAGTCCTGCTCTCAGGAGATAAACACAAAGACAACTTCTATCTTTCCCTCTGTTGAATTAATTTGATGAGTTCCTCAGCTGTTGCTTTGTTGCTTATTGTGGGTTTTTGCCTTTCAGATTGTTTTCATCCAATTGTCCTTCTCTAGATTTACAGTCAAAACAACTAAGGACACTTTGTACCTAACCCTTTCATCCAAAATGATTGAAAAGTTCAACTGCATACGCTCAGGGCACTGTTTTCACTTGTCATCTTCACAGTTTTCCTTCTTTCCATCCCACCTAAAAATCCTGTTGTGTTTACGAAGGCACAAAAAAACACCTTCTCCCGGTGACAATTTGCATAATATGTTAATGCTGAGCTGCATCTAGACATCTGGATGGCATTTTAATATCTCATTCTCATTCAAACGACCAGGAACCACACAGATGGGAGAGACAATTTGAAGAGCATTGTTGTAAACAAATAAGGCAGGCAGGAAATCAAACACACTCCACGAAAGGCTTTGGAGCCTCTGCTGCTTCCCCTGTCAGAATATGCACACGACATGTTTTGACTGCAAGATAGAGTTGCTGCCTCCACTCGCAGCTGAAGGAAAATGCAGGACTGGAAATGGAGAGTGGGGATCGTTTCGTGGGGTATATAACTCTTCCCCAAGCCCAACCCAACTGGCACCACTGACTATACCCAGCACTGGGAGATGAAGCCAGTTGAGGCTGGAGATGCTGCTGGGTGGACTGTGGGGTTTGGCTGAGCTTTTTTCCATTAGCAATAGGAATAGGAAGACTCCTCATTGCTTGAGGAAAAAGACATGTAAATTCTGTTTCTGTGCTTTCCATAATAATGTAGTTTCTGGTAGTTTTTTTACTCCTGTTGTTAAAAATTCATCTCCATGGAGCCGTGTAGGACTTGATAATTCCCTGCAGTCCTCTTTAATCTGCTGCTTGTTTGTAGCTCTTTATAGGTTTGTAATCATCCTGAACTACAGCAGCTCCTGCAAGTGCTGGGACTTTGGGTGTCTGCTCACTGTGTTTATCCAAGAGCCTTCTCTGCAGGTGGAGCTGACAGCTCAGCAGGTGCTGCTGCTGATACAGACTGGGAGGAGTGGGGAGGGCTCAGAGGGCTGTGCTGCCTCCAGAGGGGCCTCGACAGGTTGGAGAGATGGGCTGAGAACTGACTGAAGTTCAACAAGGCCCTTAAAGGTCCTTCCAACCCAAACCATTCCATGATTCTCTAATTTTAGTTATAAATCAACAAAAAGGTTAGAAAAGCCACTGAATTGGACATTTCCAAAATAATTATCTAAGCCTTTACTGGTAGTCCAAGGAATATTTCAGACAGCTATTTAGAAAACCAGTTGTGCCTGACTCAGTGTGGTTAGCTGAAGACCATGAGACTCTCTTGGATGCATGGGAATGGGATCAGAAGCTCATGGGAAGTGGGTGGGAAATGACCTCAGCAAGCAGTTTCTCAAGGGACCTTGTGCAAACAGCAGTTCTAAAACCCTTCTGCTTTTCCTCTCACCTCAGAGCTGCAGATTTGCATGTGATGAATGCTACGAAGGGGGTGGAAGACAACTCTCAGAACTGAGACAAACCCAATGGAAACACAATAAAAGGCTGTAATTCATCTCAAATTTAGGAATAAAACCATCCTACAGCATGAAATAACCTGACCACAGGCCCTGAGGATACATGATGAACAAACCAACTTTCCTTCATGACCACAGCCCACTCCCTAGGCTGCAGCCATGCTCCATGGTGACCATGCCCACTAACCTGTGGCTGATGCTCACCACTGGCTGATCTTCCTCTTTCTCACAGATGTTCCTCTCATGCTCCACACTTCTCCTTTCCTTAAGAACAACTCTGCATCCAAGTTTGGGTGCTGTGCCCAAGCTGTGGGCCAGGTAGCTGCAGTGATTCAAGGCTGTCACCTCACCTGGGATCAGGAGCTTCTGCAGGTGGAACTGGAAGTGGCAGCAGTTGAAAATCTGGACCAGGAAGTCTTGTAATGCAGCTCTGAAGACTTGATGTGCCAGATTTGAAGTTCACCTTAAAAAAAAAACAAAACAAAACCAACCAGGGATTAGAACTTGAATCCCAAGCCTGCTAACACTGACAAATGTAGTTAATGTCTGGCAGAAAAGGGAGGATAAAAATAGTCATTTAATTTTTAGGCTGCAAATTGTAAGACTGCAAACAGCATTTTCTCTCCAAGAGGATTCAGTGCTTTGTTCACACAGCTGCATTTCTGTGATGGCTGGGCCATGTTGAAAGGAAATCATGAGCTAATTGTTCATCCTTCAAGCCTGGTGATGCTGGAGCTGTTATGGCAACTGGAATGGATTGGGAAAACATTAATAACAACTGGTGCAAATGGCTCTCTCTGATCACACAGTGCTGGAAAGCAGGGAAATGATTCAATTATGGCAGGAACAGTCAGAAAGCAAGAGACAGTGTTAAAGACTGTTTGTTCTTAGGCAGCTGAGGCACTCTCTCCCCTGGCCTAGGCAGAGAGAGCTCCAGGAACAGCAGTGCCTGGCTGAGAGGTCATGGTCAGTGCCCTGACCATGCCTCAAACCTTCCTCCAAACTGCTCTCTCCCCCTCCCTGGGTTCACAGCTCAGAGAATCCACTGCTCTTTGGCAGTCAATCATTACCCTGAGACCAGTGCTCCTGCCTCTCCCAACCCACCCCAAGCAGGAGTGTTTCTAGCATTGCAAGAGCTTTTGGTGAAAGGTTTTCATAAAATATGTATGGATTCACTGTATATAGGCAGGGGAAAAGGAACATTTGACAGAAGAAAAAGCTGCATCAGGGAAGATCATATTTTTGTGTCATAAAATAGAGATCAATTGGTTCTAAACTCTTGTTTTGCTGGTACACAAAGAGCACAAAAAGCTCTGGGAGTAACTGATGCTGCCACCACAGGAAGAGTTATTGTGCAATGAGTTTTCTCTCTTTGGCTCTGTAACATCCAATTCCATAGGGAATGAAATTAAATTGGTTGTCTGTTATTCTTTATCAAGGGCTTTAGTACAGAAAAGGTGTTCCAAGTCAATATAAACCACACATTAAAGCTGAAAATGGACAAGAACAGGTATGGAAAGAATGGGATTGCTCCTTCAACCTGGTTCCAAACTGAACCCTGTTTGAAAAACCCCTGGAATTTCTCCAGGACAATGCAGCTGATCACTCAGGCTGCATGACTAAACCTGAGGATTTGAAAGCAACTGAATACAGGATTAAACCAGCCAATATTGATCTGCATTATGTGCACAATCCTCACTGCTTGAATAGGTAGAGGAGAGGAGAAAACTTAAATCTGGACTACATTTGTGCAGCCTTAGCTAGGGAACACAAGATGGGGTGGTGAACTGAGGGGTCTTGATGGCTAATCTTTTAAGGAATATTAAGAACTATGACAAGGAACTTGGATTCCTTAATTCCTGGAAAGAAATCAGTGTAAACATGTACACAGCAGCATTATATGGAGGGATTAAATGTCGTGTAATGATGGTGATTTCCAAAGCTACACTATTAAAAAGAGGCATAATTAAAAGGGAAGGAGCTGCTTTCAAGTTGTTCCAGGCTTTAGCTAGTTACTTCGATCAATTACAAAGAGAAAAAGTGGGATTGTCTCTTCTGTTTTCATGCTCTTTTGGAATTGCTCCAACACTCTGTGTAATTTTAGGCTTAGGATACCAACTCACTCTAAGTAAGATAATAAAATTTCGCAGGAAAAACGCATCCCTCTGTGTGCAGAACTAAATGAAGGCAAAGAAGCATCAAAACACTTAATTTATCTCACTGCCTTGAGCAAAGGTTCCCCTGCTCCCAGAAGTACTGGGGTGGGTAGCCAGGAATGGCTTCACAATAAAGGGCAAAGGGGAAAATAATGGAAAGGGAAGAGTTGGATTTTGCCTGATGGGCCTGAACTGTGCCACTGGCTCTGTCCCTCTCCAAGCTCCCATTTCCCAGCCATCCTGAAGCAAACGAGACGAAATGGGCTGTAGTGCTCCCCTCCAGCTGTGTCAGCCCAGCAACGAGCCACCAGCCCCAAGGCTGGGGTTATTTACCTGGGAAATGGCTGTGGCACCTGTGGAAAAGTCATCTTTATGATTCTGCTCCCAGCAGCTGCTCTTTGGAGGTCTTTGGACACCCCTGGCTGTGTCTGCCACGGAGCAGCACCTGCAATCCATCCACACATCTTCACTGTGGAGAGTCTGGAGTGATTCTCTGCTCAGCTGGAGCTGCCCTGAGCAGCTGAATTTCAGCATCTCTTCCCTAGGATTGCAATTCCAGTAAATGAAGCCATTTCAAAGGGTTTTCATTTACTCACTGGCAAGTGTTGCTGTACTTACTGGTGTGTGGACTGGGATGCACTCCATAGGATTTCTGTGCAGCTCAGTTCTCCCTCGAGGCAGACAGGGACGCAGAGGTGTCTGCAGCATCCCCTGGCTGTGTGCAAAGCTGATTGCAGAGAGCAGAGCTGGGCCAAGGGGGGACACAGTCACCTCCTCAAGGCTGGGTCAGCTCTGGTGTGACCACACAGCTCACCCTGCTGCAGGGGGGACACAGGGGGGACACAGGG
>NW_008657997.1:0-1360 GCF_000695815.1 Acanthisitta chloris | reverse complement strand
CACACATAGAGACAGTGGCAAAGGTTCTATTTTCAGATCATGGTGTGGCACAAAAACTACCTAATGGAATTCTGTGGTTTGACACAAGTTATACATAATGAAACATATAGGAAGAGTCTGCACTAACAAAAATTGAGACAAGCCTTACTTAGCTCTAAGGCTTATGCCTGACAGATTCAGGCAGAATCACAGAATCAATCAGGTTGGGAAAGACCTCTGAGATCATCAAGTCCAACAAGTTCAAAAGTGATCAAGAAATCCTCTTCTACTGCCATACCATCAACTAAATGCTGAAAAAATTTTAGACTAAACCAGTAACCTATACCATTAAAATACATCCATTGACTTCTGAAAGCATCTGGAAATCCCTTTTCTTTCCGAGGCTCATCAGAAAGGCTAAAAATGTAAGTCACAGCCTTAAAAATACTCTGGTAATTCACGCTGGTGTGTCAGAAAAGTTCCATTCATAAAAACCCTAGATCAAACCTGTTCTGCCAATATAAAATAATACTCTGAAACTTCAATAGTCTATCAGATATGAAATTATAAGAAGAATCTGAGATGCCAAAACTCATGAGGCCCTAGAGAAACTCCAGTATGTATTTTCTCAGAACAAGTGCAAAATGTCTCTCAGGGCTGAGAAAAAATACTTCATCCTTTTATACTTCTACATAAATTGGACACGTACAGAAAAACTTTCAAGACAAACTATTAAAAGCCCACAAAAAACAATACTTGCTAACTTGTGCAGCCCTTTTTTCATGCTCCTAACAAACACACACTACATGAATGTTTTCATTATATATACACTAAGCACTGAGTTCATGCTAGTCACGTAAGGCACTTCTGGAGTTCACACTTCTGCTTGTCCTAAGTTTAAAATAGTGAATGAAGAATAAAAGGAGCACTGTACCTGCTAATACTAGAATAAAATAGGCTTTCCTGCTGTTTTCTCTTGCACATATGACGTGAAACGCTTCAGGAACTTTGGGTACTCTCGTTTAGCCACTGCCCGTAGCACTGATGCTGGTGCCCATCCTCCTGGGTCCACTGGAAGGAGACAGCAAGAAGGACAAGGAAATAATGAAACTCCACTAAGGGCTAGAAAAGAAAACTCAAGTCCTTATTCCTGCAATTCTTTCTGAAATAACAGGAGAGAATAACGACTAGCTGATTTTTTAATGACCCTAACCTTGTGTTGTAGCACTTTCCGCTCCTAACGCTCAAGCTCAGTCCAGTCCTATGGTGCCACGTTAAACAGGATGTGTTGTGCGCCTTGGGGAAATGCCCAAATGGAAGAGGATATTCTCTACAGGTTTCCAAGAAGCAAAAGATCTGGTTGCCCAGGGAGGCTGTGGCT
>NW_008657996.1:5666-8107 GCF_000695815.1 Acanthisitta chloris | reverse complement strand
CACACCTCACACTGAGGTCCCATGTGTTACATTTGATGTCCCACATGTCACACTGAGGTCCCATGTGTCACATCTGACGTCCCACAGCTCACACTGAGGCCCCACACGTCACATTTGATGTCCCACACCTCACACTGAGGTCCCATGTGTCACATCTGACGTCCCACACCTCACACTGAGGTTCCATGTGTCACACCTGACGTCCCACACCTCATACTGAGGCCCCACACGTCACACCTGACGTCCCACACCTCACACTGAGGTCCCATGTGTCACATTTGATGTCCCACAGCTCACACTGAGGTCCCAGCACTCCCTGCTGGGAGCCCTCCGGGCTTTGCTGCCTCACGAGACGGTCACATCCCTCAGATCTCCCACTGGGCTCCTCCATGCTCCTGTCTCCTAGCCCAGTTTGCCGTGGCAAAAGTTCTCCTGAGCACCAAGGCAGTTTCCACCTCCTGCTTCTCTCCACACCCTGAGGTTCCACCAGCTCTTTCCTCTCCTCTCTGCACCCTCAGAGCTTCTTTTTGCCTCATTTCTTTCCTTTCTAGAATAATTTTCTAGCCACATCTCCTGGGAGTGCTCAATTCCAGGCCCTTCCCAACCTGCAGGTGCTGTGCCCGTGCCAGGCTCAACTTTTCCTCCTGCTCCTTGAGCAGCCAATTTCTACATCAGTGCACAGAGTTCACAGTGGTTCCTTACTTTGTGATTTCTTCCACGGCTTATTCGGTTTGTTCAGAGACTCTTTCAGCTGCTTCTGAGTTTTGAAAGTGGTACCTGGAAAAACATTTCATTTTTGGCAATCTGGCATGATGGGATTCCTGTCAGAATCTGGTTTTTTTTTTGGTTTGGTTTTGGGTTTTTTTTTTTTTTTTTTAAATTTTTTGGTGCTGTAGAGTAGCACAGTGAACAGAAATTTGTTTTAAAATTCCTTGACCAACTCCTTAGAGGAGCTGCTGGATGCCCAAGAGAACTTAAGTTTACTCAGGAATGCAGCAACCTGGGGGGGATGGTCTGCTGGTTTTAAATCAAGTTTCTGTTTGCCTTTACACTAAGACAGGTCCAAAATCCCAGTCAAAAGGGAAAACACATGGAATCTGAACACCAAAACCTTCAGGGAGGCTGTCATGGAATCATCATTCCACAGCAAGCGACGCACGGGGGGGAAAAGCAGCCACAGCACCTGATTTACCTGGAACCTGAAAGAGTTTTTTGGGTTTTTTTTTTTCAAGTTACAGAAATCAGAGACTTCAGACCACATGCACAGACTTCACTTCTGCATGCAACACCCAACTCTGAGAGACACCAAGTTCCTCCTGCTGTGACAACCACCACACCTGAGGGTTCCTCAGCACCTGCAGCTCTTAGCTCACACTTGGACTCATCTCCTTCAAGGACGTGAGTGTTGGCTAATTCCTGGTTTGAACCAACTCCATGTCTTTCTTTCCTAAGGACTTGAGGACTCTTCACCCCTCCAAGCTTTGCTTCTGCCTTTTCCTACCCCACAAATAGCAGGAGGTGGAACAATCTGTTGCTAAAAGGGATTTGGAGGTAGAACCAGGACTTGGAGGTAGAGCCAGGACTCAACAAAAGTGAACGTGAGTGTTGGCTAATTCCTGGTTTGAACCAACTCCATGTCTTTCTTTCCTAAGGACTTGAGGACTCTTCACCCCTCCAAGCTTTGCTTCTGCCTTTTCCTACCCCACAAATAGCAGGAGGTGGAACAATCTGTTGCTAAAAGGGATTTGGAGGTAGAACCAGGACTTGGAGGTAGAGCCAGGACTCAACAAAAGTGAAGCCAGGACTTGTTTGTAGAGCCAGGACTCAACAAGATAGAACCAGGGAGGTAGAGTAGAGCCAGGACTCAAAAAAGGTAGAGTCAGGACTCAAAAAACGTAGAGCCAGAACTTGGAGGTAGAGCCAGGACTCGTTTGTAGAGCCAGGACTCAAAAAACATAGAGCCAGAACTTGGAGGTAGAGCCAGGACTCTACAAAGGTAGAACCAGGACTCATTTGTAGAGCCAGGACTCAACTAAAGTAAAGTTAGAACTCAACAAAGGTAGAGCCAGAACTTGGAGGTAGAGCCAGGACTTGTTTGTAGAGCCAGGACTCAACAAGGTAGAGCCAGGACTCGTTTGTAGAGCCAGGACTTGGAGGTAGAGCCAGGACTCATTTGTAGAGCCAGGACTCGTTTGTATAGAGCCAGGACTCAACAAAATTAAAGCCAGGACTCAAGAAAGGTAGAGCCAGGACTCAAAAAAACACAGTGCCAGAACTTGGAGGTAGAGCCAGGAGCTGTTTGTAGAGCCAGGACTCAATAAAAGTAAAGTCAGGACTTGATGGAGGAGTCAGAACTCTACAAGGTAGAGCCAGGACTCAACTAAAGTAGAGCCAGGACTCAAAAAACATAGAGCCAGAACTTGGAGGTAGAGCCAGGACTC
>NW_008657996.1:0-4923 GCF_000695815.1 Acanthisitta chloris | reverse complement strand
AGAGCCAGGACTCATTTGTAGAGCCAGAACTCAACTAAAGTAAAGTCAGAACTCAACAAAGGTAAAGCCAGAACTTGGAGGTAGAGCCGGGACTCTACAAAGGTAGAACCAGGACTCAAAAAACGTAGAGCCAGAACTTGGAGGTAGAGCCAGGACTCAACTAAAGTAAAGTTAGAACTCAACAAAGGTAGAGCCAGGACTCAAAAAATGTAGAGCCAGAACTTGGAGGTAGATCCAGGACTCATTTGTAGAGCCAGGACTTGTTTGTAGAGCCAGGACTCAAAAAACATAGAGTCAGAACTTGGAGGTAGAGCCAGGACTCAACTAAAGTAGAGCCAGGACTCATTTGTAGAGCCAGAACTCAACTAAAGTAAAGTCAGAACTCAACAAAGGTAAAGCCAGAACTTGGAGGTAGAGCCGGGACTCTACAAAGGTAGAACCAGGACTCAAAAAAAGCCAGAACTGAACTTGGAGGTAGAGCCAGGACTCGTTTGTAGAGCCGGGACTCAAAAAACATAGAGCCAGAACTTGAAGGTAGAGCCAGGACTCGTTTGTAGAGCCAGGACTCAACCAAAGTAGAGCCAGAACTCAACCAAGGTAGAGCCAGAACTCGGAGGTCGATCCAGGACTCTCCGAAGGCAGCGCCAGGACACCCTGGGCAGGACATGTGAGTCCTCTTCACCCTCCTGTTCTGTTTGCTCTGAGCTGGAGCAGCTCCAGCTCACCTGGAAAGACTCCCAGGTACCTTCAGCAAGGTAGAGAGGAGGAGAACTCAGCCCTGCTCCCATTGCACAGCAGGTCACGGTACACTGCACCTCTCCTCCCTCCGGGACCGTCCCCACGGCCACGCCGCGCTCACGAGTCGGTTTGGAGGAGGAGGAACACCAAGGACAAGTGACTTACTCAGAGCTTCTTTCAGGGCCAAAATGGTTTCCTCGGGGTACACGTTTCTGTCCTCCCAAATTTTGAAGATTCTTTCGATGGATTTGGACACAGAAGGATCTCTGGAAGAGAAGAGCACAGTGGGTTCTCCTCACCCCACCATGGCACATCTACTGGTTCCCCTCACATCACCTCATGGCATAACTTGCCACAAACCAGTGCCAATTCAAGCCCAGCCCTGGCTAAGCTGAGCAAGAAATACACACAAAAAGTGGTTTAAACCAAATCCTTCGAGTTTTGCTGAGTTTTCCAGAGAATTTAGAGATGCCAGAAGAAAAATTCCCATTTTTGGCAACTACTGAGCCATCCAACCCCTTGTTAGTCTTACTCACTTCACCAGGGAAGCAGCCTCAGGGAGCACCTCTGCGAAGGTATCCCGAAACACGATGGCATTTTTCCTCTTGCAGTTCTGTATCACGTCGTTGGCCAAGTAAAAAAGGTTCAGGCGGTGAGGAAAGGCAGCTGAGAGCAAGAGAAAAGTTCCCAATCAACATCAACCACAACCACCACATCAGCCACACTTTGAGCCCAACTTCTTTTTTTTTTTTTTTTCTTTTTTTTCTTTTTTTTTAAATTTTTTTTAGGAAGAGTTTGAGCATTTCCAAAGTCCAACAGGAGTCGTAAAGAGGAATTTAGCAACTTGCAAATAACTTGTAGATCTTTTTCCAAAATGGCATCAAAGCTCAGCTCTGATTTGGGTTTGGAAAGGGCAGAGGAAGCTGCTGAGCTGTCTGTGCCACCTGCAGAGCAGGAGGTGGAAACAGAGCAGCATCTCCAGCAGAGTGAGGTGAGGCCTAAAGCTCAGCAGAGCAGGACTTGGGGTGGTTTTCCCACCTCCAGCATCACCTCCTTGTCTGCTGGCTCAGTCCATCCCCTGGTTGATAACCTAGAGATCATTTATGACTATTTTCCAAGAATCCACACGAATAAACTCCTTTTTTTTTTTCGAGGCTCTAACAGCTTCCAATGATCTCTGCGACTCTCAGCTGGACCAGGGAGGTTTTACCAGCCACACCTCTGTGGCCAGAGAGCAGGGAAACCTCTCCCAAACCTTTCTGAGCAGCATCCCAACATTCCTGATGTGGGAATTACCTTCAGCCAAACTGCTCACAAAGGTTTTTCTCCTGCTGGAAAAACCTCCTGAGCCAGCACTGACCTTTGCTCCCAGATCCCCCCACTGCACTCTGACCTTCAGCTCCAAACAGCTCCAAATTTAGTTCCTTGGGCAAAGCTCTTCCCTCAGCCACTGGGAGCAGAGCAGGGAGCGCCCTAAGCTCATCCACATGCTAATTAACTGCTTTGCTAATGACCCGACTCAAGGATTTGGCTTCAGGTGCCTGTGAGCTCTGTCACCTCCCACTTTCCCTGTCCCCCCAGGGTATCCTGCTCTCACCTGCAGTGGATTTTACCAACAAATCCCTCTATCCTGCCTCATTTTCCAGCTGGCAGAGCCTCTTCCCACAGTGTGGCTGCAGCCTGGGACTCTCCTGCTCTCCAGAATTCCTGCCAGGAAGCTCAGCATCCTCCCAAATCCAGAGCTCACCCTGCACTCACAGCCTGAAAACCCCAACAGGGCAGGGCAGAGACAGCTCCAGCATCCACGTCCACATCCAGCCAGGAATGAGCTCCCACAAAGCTGCTGAGCCTCGGGAATAGCCATCCCAGAGGATCTTCCAGCCAGTAATTAGCTCTGATTGAACACTAATTGTTACACATCACTGAGGCAGGAAAGGATCAGTGGCCACTGAGCCCATCGAAGCAGATTGTGACCACCAACTTCCAGACTGAGCTTCTTTCTGGATGAATTTATCCCAAACCTGATTCCATGGGCATGGAATTCCAGGGCTGCTCTCAGCACACAATTCCTGGCCGTGCCCTTGCAGCCCTTTCCTGGGGAAAGGCAGGGAATGGGCACTGAGCACCCAAGGCAGCACAGCCTGGAGTGGAAACTCCAAGCAGGAACACTCCATCCACAGGGATCGACTCCAGGGATGTGCTGAGTTCCAAGGGGAGATCCCACAGCTTCCCCCCGGGAACAGAGGCTGAGGACACAGGCAGAGGCTTAGCTCGGATGGATCATCAAATCCCCAACAGGTTGGTGCCCTTAAGCCTCCCTGAGCCACTGCCAGGGGCACTGACTCCCCCAGATCCCTCCTGGAGCCTGGGGAGCATCTCCACAGCTTTGAGGGTGAGCAGGAAATATCATCCAGCCCTAAACTTGGGCAGGACATGGGCACAACCAACCCTAGGGAAATCCCTGGGACAGGACAGGGGCACAACCAACCCTAGAGATATCCCTGGGGCAGGACAGGGGCACAACCAACCCTAGAGATATCCCTGGGGCAGGACAGGGGCACAACCAACCCTAGAGATATCCCTGGGGCAGGACAGGGGCACAACCAACCCTAGAGATATCCCTGGGGCAGGACAGGGGCACAACCAACCCTAGAGATATCCCTGGGGCAGGACAGGGGCACAACCAACCCTAGAGATATCCCTGGGGCAGGACAGGGGCACAACCAACCCTAGAGATATCCCTGGGGCAGGACAGGGGCACAACCAACCCTAGAGATATCCCTGGGGCAGGACAGGGGCACAACCAACCCTAGAGATATCCCTGGGGCAGGACAGGGGCACAACCAACCCTAGAGATATCCCTGGGGCAGGACAGGGGCACAACCAACCCTAGAGATATCCCTGGGGCAGGACAGGGGCACAACCAACCCTAGAGATATCCCTGGGGCAGGACAGGGGCACAACCAACCCTAGAGATATCCCTGGGGCAGGACAGGGGCACAACCAACCCTAGAGATATCCCTGGGGCAGGACAGGGGCACAACCAACCCTAGGGACATCCCTGGGGCAGAACAGGGGCACAACCAACTCTAGGGATATCCCTGGAGCAGGACAGGGGTACAACCAACCCTAGGCAGGGGCACAACCAACCCTAGAGATATCCCTGGAGCAGGACAGGGGCACAACCAACCCTAGAGATATCCCTGGAGCAGGACAGGGGCACAACCAACCCTAGAGATATCCCTGGAGCAGGACAGGGGCACAACCAACCCTAGAGATATCCCTGGGGCAGGACATGGGCACAACCAACCCTAGGGACATCCCTGGGGCAGGACAGGGGCACAACCAAACCTAGGGACATCCCTGGGGCAGGACACAGACACAAACAGCCCTCAGGAAGTCCCTGCTCCTGTGGCCCCATCCCTCTGCTGCCCACAGCCACCAGGACACAGACAAAAGGTGTGAGGGCTGAGCCAGGTGCCACCTAACCCCTGTCCCAGTTCTCCTCCTGCTCCTCACCGAGCCCCAACTCCCACATCCCGGAATGAGCACAAACACAACCACCCAAGGACTCAACACCAGACACTGTTCCTCCCAACCTGCTGACAGGGCAGGTCGAGGTGGGTTCGCTGGAGCGAGGAGAGCTCAGCTCTGCCCTCAGGGCTGGGAATCCAATTTCCTGGAGCAAGGCTGCACTCGTCTGGTTTCCCAGAAAACAGCCTGGAGCCAGCTCTGCCCCAAACCTTCCCAGAAAACAACCTGGAGCCAGTTCTGCCCCAAACCTTCCCAGAAAACAACCTGGAGCCAGTTTTGTCCCAAACCTTCCCAAAAAACAACCTGGAGCCAGCTCTGCCCCAAACCTTCCCAGAAAACCAGCCTGGAGCCAGCTCTGCCCCAAACCTTCCCAGAAAACAACCTGGAGCCAGTTCTGCCCCAAACCTTCCCAGAAAACAACCTGGAGCCAGTTTTGTCCCAAACCTTCCCAAAAAACAACCTGGAGCCAGCTCTGCCCCAAACCTTCCCAGAACACAACCTGGAGTCCAGTTCTGCCCCAAACACTCCCAAAAAAACAGCCTGGAGCCAGTTTTGTCCCAAACCTTCCCAGAAAACAACCTGGAGCCAGCTCTGCCCCAAACTTCCCAAAAAACAACCTGGAGTCCAGTTTTGTCCCAAACCTTCCCAAAA
>NW_008657995.1:0-500 GCF_000695815.1 Acanthisitta chloris | reverse complement strand
GGAACTGGGCCCGGGTTGGACCACCTGAGGTCAACTGGGACCACCTAAGGTCAACTGGGACCATCTGGGATCATCTAACGTCAACTGGGACCATCTATGGTCAACTGGGACCATCTAAGGTCAACTGGGACCATCTAAGGTCAACTAGGACCAACTAAGGTCAACTGGGACCACCTAAGGTCAACTGGGACGACCTAAGGTCAACTGGGACCATCTAAGGTCAACCGGGACCAACTAAGGTCAACTGGGACCATCTAAGGTCAACTGGAACCAACTAAGGTCAACTGGGACCATCTAAGGTCAACTGGGACCAACTAAGGTCAACTGGGACCATCTAAGGTCAACTGGGACCAACTAAGGTCAACTGGGACCAACTAAGGTCAACTGGGACCACCTGAGGGTCAACTGGGAACCACAGGGGCAACGCGGATCAACAGGAGCAACTGGGACACACGGGGGGACAACTGTGATCGGCTGGGACCATCTAAGGTCAACTGGGA
>NW_008657994.1:326-576 GCF_000695815.1 Acanthisitta chloris | reverse complement strand
CGCCCCCCCCCGCCGCTCCAGCCGCGACCGAAAACAAAGTCAGGTTGGCTATTTTCAGAGAAGGCTTAAGTTAACTCCTTGAATTAGAGCTGGCAGTGGGGATGGGACTTTACTAGTGCATAGCTATTTAGGCTTTTGAGCTTGCTGCTTGATTTAAAATTTTTTCCTATTTTTCCTATAAAACTGATTTGGAGCTGAGATCAGCTGCCTGCGGGAGGCTTCCACAGCTTAGCGGGAGCAAGACCCAGCT
>NW_008657994.1:0-274 GCF_000695815.1 Acanthisitta chloris | reverse complement strand
GCGAAGAGGAGCGAGCAAACCGGAGCAGCACGTGAGTGAGGGCAGATAAGCGCAGGCAGGACAAGCAGGAAGGGCACAGCCAACCCTTTTTTCTTTTTTTTTTCGCAGCACAACTAGACCTAGCAATGGTTTCTAAGTGAACGAAAACTGTTGCTGCTGCTACCAGGAGGAATAACCCAGACCAGACAGAACCCTCCGTGAAAGACGCAGCTGTCCAGGTCACTGGCTGCACAGAGTGCCTCAGTCTGCCATTAGTTTTGGAGGACAGTGTGAG
>NW_008657993.1:0-16442 GCF_000695815.1 Acanthisitta chloris | reverse complement strand
TGCAGGGACAGCACAAGGAGCAATGAGGAGAAATTGAAAAAGGAAAATTGAGATGAGACATTAAGCAGAAGTTTTCCCTGTGAGGGTGGTGAGACACTGGCACAGGTTGCCCAGGGAGGCTGTGGCTGCCCCAACCCTGGCAGTGTTCAAAGCCAGGTTGGCTAAAGCCTTGAGCAACCTGTTCTGGTGGGAGGTGTCCCTGCCCAGGGCAGGGGGTTGGGGCTGGATGATCTTTAAGCTCCATCCCAACTTCTTAACAATCTATGACACTATGATTTCCCTCCCTATTCCCAGCACTGTGGCTCTGGTACTACCTTCCTGCCCTGCTCTTCCCCTGCAGCCTCCCACATTGGTTAACAAGATGAGGAATCTTTACAATTATCATAGTGCAATTATCTGAGGCAGAGACACATTTGGAGCTGGAGGAGAGATGACTAGTTAGTGCCACAAATCTCAAGTAATTAGAATTCAATGGGGAGAGTATTGGATTCCCCTCAGTGCTCATTGATCTCCCACTGTCATTTTGACTAGTTTTTGTTGTTAACCTTCTTTTGGGAAGGTTGGTCTGGGGGTTTATTCAATTTCACTTAGCACAATTTATCCCTAAACATGTGTCTAAAACAGTGCAACTAAGAGTTCCAAACATGCATTTTCTGATAAGGCTTTTACATTTTTTTACTGGTTATCTAGGACCAAACAAAACAACTTTAATTGGTTTAAGTTGAAGGAAGGTCAATTTAGATGGGATATTGGGAAGGAATTCTTCCCTGTGAGGGTGATGAAGCACAGGCACAGGTTGCCCACAGAAGCTGTGGCTGCTCCATCCCTGGAAGTATTCCAGGCCAGGTTGGATGAGACTTGGAGCAACCTGGGCTAGTGGAAGGTGTCTCTGCCCATGGCAGGGGTTGGAATGAGGTGAGGTTTAAGGTCCTTCAAACCCAAACCATTCAATGAGCTCATTATCACCAGCATTTTTCATGAATTTAGAGAAATAACTTGATTTTGTACTGATTTTCTGCCCTGTAGAAGTGCCTTGAGTGCTCCCATGGTGCAAACTCCCTTTCCTCAAGCCTTGCTTTAACACTGTTGACTTGTCCAGTGTGTAACCCCCTGGAGCCTGCACTGACCTTGTGCTGTTGCCTGACAATGTGGAGCTGACCCCACACAATCCATACCCACGTATCTGACTTTGGGAGACTCTGTAATCCAGACATCACTTTTCAAACAAAAAATTTATTGTGCTGAGAATATAGATTAAAAAACTGGTTAATGTAGTCACTGGTTAGCACACAGGAACTCCTGGCAATGCAGCGTGAGGTGAGGAGTGTGTGTCCTCTTGGAGAAAGAGCCCAATCCTTCACAGGCTCTGCCAGAATCAATCTCAGTAATGCCCTTGTAGCTGCACTAAAGCTGCAGCATTTTCCCCCAAAGTGAGGCCTCCCCTGGCACATTCAGATTCTTTGGGGGAGATTAGCTTGATGAATTTCCTTGTGGCTTCATCCATCTCCACAGCACCCCCAGAAATCCCCAGCCCTTGGGAAATTGTATTAAATTAGCAGTTAAGAGTTTTGGAGACTTAGTTGCTTAATATTGTTTAGCCAACCATAGCATAGAGATTGTGCAAAGGGCTTTAATCTGCAACATCCAGGACCTCCCAAGGGATTAGCAGCAGCCCTCATATGTTAATATCAGAAAAAAAAATGGATGATCCAATTAAGTTCTGCTAAACCATGGCAGTATCCAAGGTCCAGATGTTGGCTTAGCCTTCTGGGTTGTGTATTAGGCTGAAATTGCTCTGCAGCCTGTGCTCACAATCAGTGGATTCTGAGGAATTCTCACGGCTGGGAAGGAGAGGAAAAACTCTTTGCCTTCCTGAGGAGGTGGCTTTTCCTTCCCTTGCAGTATGTTCTCCCTCCCAGGGCAATTTGCCAGGAGGAGAAGCATCTTCCAGTGCTGCTGTGACCACCTCATTAGTTTTGCTGCAGCCCAAAGAAGCTAAAACTTTTTCTATGCTTCCTGGCCCAAATACCATCCCTGTGAGCAGCTAAGAGCATCTAAGAGATGATGAAAGAGCAGCTAAAGTGGAGAATTCTCTTCACCAGCAGGTGGAAAAGGTCCTTGAAAACCTCACTGCAGATCTATTGGTATCTGTACACTCACCTGGGCTGCAGGTGAGGGCAAAGGTCTGACCTGAGAGCAGCAGGCAATGGAACAGATCATATCTGGAGTGGGTCGTGGGGTCATGGAATGGTTTGGCTTGGAAGCACCTTAAAGTTCATCTCATCCCAGCCCCTGCCATGGGCAGGGACACCTTCCATTAGCCCAGGGTGCTCCAAGCCCCATCCAGTCTCGACTGGAACGCTCCCAGGGATGGAGTAGCCACAGCTTCTCTGGGCAACCTGTGCCAGTGCCTCAACACCCTCACAGGGAACAATTCCTTCCCAATATCCCATCTATATCTCCCCCCTTTCAGTTTAAAGCCTTCTATCCTTGTCCTGTCACTCCAGACCCTTGTCAATAGTCTCTCTCCATCTTTCTTGTAGGCTCTTAAGGTCCTGGAAGGCCACAATTAGGTCATCCCAAAGCTTCTCTTCTCCAGGCTGAACAATCCCAACTCTCTCAGCCTTTCCTCCTAGGAGAGGTTCTCCATCCCTCAAATCCTCTTGGTGCCCTGTTTGAGCCTGCCCAAACACAGAAAGCAGAGCAGAGCTGAGGATGTTTCTCATTTCTCTCTGTCCTTCCCTTTCTCAGCATCAGGGACAAGTTAGACTCAGCCCAAGAACTTCCTTGGCTTAAGAGAACCTCTAGTTAGATAGAGAAACTGGGGGAAAAATGAAGTATTATAGATCCACACCTTCCATATCAGTTCCTTCATGTTCATGTGCCTCAATTAAAACTCTACAATACATATACATTTGAATTGTAAGCTCTTTGCTAAGGTGCAGCTGATCCCAGCAGCTGGAATGATGTCCTGAGGGCGTTAAAAACAGCAGCTAGGGAGGAATGAGGTCATTTTCTTTATGCACAGACATATGAGCATATATATATATTCTAAATACATTCATCATTTACACTCAGCACTGCAGAGCAGGCAGGGAAATCCCTGGGTTTTCAGGGAATTATCCTCCTGGGAGATGAGACATTCCAAAGAAGGTCAGGAATAGCTGCAATCCTTGGCCTTGGTGTGAAGCTTGTGCCTCTCTCCTCCTTCTCTGCTTTTCTGCCAAGTGCCCCCAAATCAAGCATTTCATTTGGGAATGGATGAAATATTTGCTGCTGAATGGAACAATGTTTTGTGCTTTAGCAAGACAAATAATATTCCAGCATGAGCCAAGCAAAGTGTTTGGGTTTTTTTTCCACTTGATTTTTCAATTTGGCTGTCAAACTGACAAATCAGCTCTTCCCCCAGACCAATAACATCAGCTCTGCTCTCCTCTATGGAACAGCAATGTCCTGATGCTCAGCACAGGAATATTTCCTGGCAGCATCATTTATTGTAAGGCTTAGAAGATGCTCACAAAGAAGAAACTGAAGCAGAGATTCCACACTTTGCTCACCTGCAGCTGAGCAAATTCAAGAGGAAGCAGCAGCAGGACAGATATTTCCATGCCTTAGGAGCTTCCAAACATCCTCAAAAAAAGTCATTCTATCCCTGTTTTTAGCTCTAAATCAAATTCATTTCCCCTTCAGGAGCTCTGGAATGGTGTTTGCAGCATGAAAAGGGGAAAGGAGCATCCACCTAGGAGTCCATGTGCAGGGGGAAGAGGAGCACAGAGCAGGATCTCAGCTGCTCATGGTGGTGTTTGCTGAAGGGACTAATCATAACCAGGACTAGGTCCTTCCTCTTGCACCATATGGGCTGAGAACCAGACCCCAACATGACTTGCGAGCTGAAGAAATGTTTCCTTCATCACTGGGCTTCCTCAAACGAAGAGTCTCTGCTAGATGGGATCAGATGGGCCCTACAAGGTGGTTCCACTGTGGGATTCATTGGGACTGTCTGATCTAACTCCATCTAGCAGAAACACCTAGGGTGAGGAAGCCCAGTGATGAAGGAAACATTTCTTCAGCTCCAAGTCATGTTGGGGTCTGGTTCCCTTGTGCAAGAGAAACCACCTGGTCCTGGTTATGAGTAGTCACTTTAGCAAACACCATCATGAGCAGCTGAGGTCCTGCTGTCTCTACCTGTGCTCCTCTTCCCTTTGCACTTGGAGGTGTGGTGGTATGGCAGTGCCAGCTGAGGCATGGACAACTACAGACTGCATCCAACACAAGGGAGAGGAGAATTACAGCATGGCTACAGCCATTCCTGCAAAAATAGCCTGGAAGAGTTGATTTGGGTTTGGGGAAACTGCAAGTGGAGGAAAGCAATTTGCTGCTGTTCCAAGTGAAGGTTGTGCTGTTTTTCAGAGCACAAATACAACTAAGAGAATCAAAAATATAAGGGAAAGTGAAATTTGGCCCAAGATATGATGGGGAGAAGCATTCCACAGTAGGCTGGGCAGAAGGCCCAGGGGCCACTAGCCAGGGACCAGTGGAGACAAAAATGCCTGGGGTTCCTGCCCATGGCAGCACCCTGGGAGGCTTCTTTTCCCTGACTTCCAGGCACCCATTCTCCCATTAGCCTATCACTGCAGCTCCTACCCAAGAGTCCCTCTGCAGCTTCCCTGGAGCCCCTTCAGCTCCTGGGAGGTTGCTCTGAGATCTCCCCACAACCTTCTCTTCTCTAGGCTGAACAGCCCCAACTCTCTCAGCCTGACTGACTAGGGAAGGTGCTCCAGTGCTCTGAGCAGCTTCGTGGCCTCCTCTGGCCTTGCTCGAAGAATTCCATGTCCTTCTGGTGTTGGGGCCAGCAGAGCTGTGTGCAGGACTCCAGGTGGGTCTGAGCAGAGCAGAGCAGAGCAGAGCAGAGCAGAGCAGAGAGGGAGAATCCCCTCCTTCCACCTGCTAGTACAAGAATACTCTACATATTCTTGTACTTCTCTCTCCTTCTAAAACAGCTAACACTGTGCTAAGATTGCTACAGGATGTTCAGTGCTAACAAGCCACAGGAGAGAGAGTAAATGACTGTTGAGCAGATGAAGCTCTGTAGGTTTCTAGAAATAATGATAGAAGACCCAAGACAGAGCTGGAAAGACCTGGAGTTCATCCAGCAATGTGGGGCTGCAGATTTCCAGCAGGAAATACAAAACCTGGGGAAAAAAAAAGCTGAAAGTCTTTTTAGAGACTTGATGAGATTATTAACTCATAAAAATTTTGCTCAAAACTCTTAGAAGTTATCTCCAACAGATAAACTTGAGAGATGAGATGGTATTGAGGGGCAGAGACAGGCACAAGCAAGCCTGAAAAACAACACAGAGATATTCTCTGAGCATAGAGTAATTCAGTTCACTGTAGTAAGGATGAAACATGAAGGCCCAAACTGGCATGGAAGGATGATCCAAACTGTAATTCATAGAATTATGGAGTGGTTTGGGCTGGAAGGACCTTAAAGCTTATCTCGTTCCACCCCCTGACATAGGGAGGGACACCTTCCACTAGCCCAGGTTACTTCAAGCCCTGTCCAACCTGGCCTGGAACACTCTCAAGGATGTTTTGTGACCATTATGTGAGTCACTGGTGCTGGTTTAAGTGATGTGTGTCTGTGTTTGTGGCCTTGCTGCAACAGTTCCATGTCCTTCTGCTGTTGGGGCCAGTAGAGCTGGCTCTACTGGCAGTGCAGGACTCCAGGTGGGTCTGAGCTGAGCAGAGCAGAGCAGGAGGGGAGGATCCTCTCCCTCCCCTGCTGCCACACTCCTTTGGCTGCAGGCTGGTTTCTGGGCTGTGAGTGCACACTGAGCTGATGCTAAGACACTTGGCTGAGTCTGGATGCCACACTGAGCATTTAGCTAGGTATCTATTGCTTCCTCCTCAAGGCATTGAAACAGCAGGAGATAACAAGTAGTGAAAGTGAATTCACAAGAGGAACTTTTGGAGTAAACATCTAATGAAGCCTATGAAGGTATGAGGCACAGCTCATCCTGGAGAAGAACTGTGGTGAGCTGGAAATCAGCAGGTTTTATGACAGTACCTTTATAACCTACTCTAGAACTCAGCTGACTCTATAAAATCTGTTTGCACAAACCTTGTGCTGCCCTACAACATGAAACCCACTGAAATCCACCCCCAATAGATTTGTGTGGAGTCCCATTCATCTCCTTGACAAATGAAGGAGCAGCCTATGTGACTCCTGTTGTTGTTACCCCCCTTGCTCTTAAAATTCCATGGATTCCAAAAGGATGCACATGTTCCCTGGGAAAATCTTCTCCATTCCTGGCATGGTTTAACCCCAGCTGGCAGTGAAGTACCACAAACACCACGAGGGTGGGAGGGGAAGGAGCATCAACAAAACCCTATTGGCTGAGTAAAAGCTAATGCTATCAATACTAATTATTAATAGCATTATAAAATGCTAATACTACTAATACTGCTAATAGTCCTCACACTACTACTAGTAGTTATAATATTAAGAATTGTAATCAATCAATAAATAAAACCCAAGGGAAACAAATGTTGCCCAATCCAATTTCTCACTGATCCTCAGCAGTGATGGGGCTCTCCCAGCCACTTCCCCACAGTTTATATACCATAAATGACATTCTGTGGTATGGAATATCCCTCTAACCATTCATGTCAGCTCTCCTGCCCATGTTCCCTCCTATCTTTTTGGGCTCCTCCTCACTGGCAGAGCTTGGGGAACTGAAAAGTCCTTGGTTTAGAGTAAGCACAGTTTAGAAGCAACCAAACATCAGTGTGTAATCAATATTATTCTCACACTAAATCCAACCCCAGAACTGTAGTAGATACAAAGAGGTAAATGAGCTCCATCCCAGCAGAAACCAGGACAATTTCTTCCCTAGTTTCCCTGCCAGAACTCCTCTAGTGTTCTGTGCTGCACTTTAAGCCCGCGTTGAACAAGGACAAAAATATCCCTTCCCTTTCTTTCCCTGTGCTTTGTACCTCTGAAGGCAGTTGTCATGTCACTGTTCTCTGCTCTCAGGGCTGAAGGGAGCTCAGTTCCCCTGGTCTGTCACTGAAGCAGAGTCAAACATCACATGGCAGCGATGCTGATCAGGGCATTGCTCACACAGGTTGTGTTTGCAGACCTCCAACCTGCTCATTCTTCTTCTGGGCTGCTCCAAAACCTCCACAGTGTTCAGTGCTCAGAACTGAGGCTGCTGCTGCTGCAGCTCCTGAGCTCTTACAGGGAGCAGATGGACACAGCATGGATTTCATCTGTCTTAGTCTATTTATGAGCCTGGAGAAGAGAAGGCTCCAGAGAGACCTCAGAGCCCCTTCCAGTGCCTAAAGGGACTCCAAGAGAGCTGCAGAGGGACTTGGGGCAAGGGTCTGGAGGGACCGGACACAGGGAATGGCTTCCCACTGGCAGAGGGCAGGGCTAGATGGGATATTGGGAAGGAATTGTTCCCTGTGAGGGTGCTGAGGCACTGGCACAGGTTGCCCAGAGCATCTGTGGTTGCCCCATCCCTGGGAGTGTTCCAGACCAGGTTAGAAGGGGCTTGGAGCAACCTGGGCTAGTGGAAGGTTGTAATTCTGGGTCTGCTTGGTGGGTGTAGGAGAAGAGAGTTTGGAAATAACACAGTTCTCAGGAGGTTTAATGAGATATTATTTTTATTGCTAGACTTCAGCCCATGCAGGTGAGATAAGGCACCTGGCAAAGGGAACTCAGTAACTTCACAGCATCCAAGGACAAACTATCTCAGGGTCACACCAGAGCCATGTGGTCACTGCCACCATTTCAGGCCTCATATCCTTCTATATCAACCTCCAGCCATTCATTCCCATTTTTAGCACTATTTTCCCCCTTCACTTTTGAAGTGTGCCCATGTCCTCCCTGAAATCCACGCTGCTTTTTCCCTATTTCCCCACCCTGCCAAGAACATTTTCAATCCTTCCTACCCAAGCATTCCCTTTCATCTCCTGTGTAAACCTAATAATCACAGCTTTCATTCCATTATTTAAGCCAGCAATGAGAATATTGACAACCAGCAGAGCCAGGGCAGGTGCCCCGAAGATCCCATTGGAATTACAGCTCCAGACTAATCATCAGTTGTTGATAACAGGTCCCTGAGTGAAGCTTTTAAACTCTTTAGCACAGCTTTCATCTCACCTGTGTGTGCTCAGTGTGCTGACAAGGATGCCACAGGAGCCTGTGCCAGAAGTCTTCCTGAAATCAAGATAGATGATCTTTGCCACTACTCCCTTCTGCACAGAGCCTGTGACTCTGGCAGGGATGGAAACTGCACTGCTTTGACAGAATTTGTGCCTTACAGATCTCTTCTTGTCTCCTTGTGGTGCAAAAACCCTGTGGTTTTGTGTTTGGAGCTGCATTTCTCCAGGAATAGAGAAGTTTATCATTCTCTGATTCCTCTTTCTTCCTTGTTTCCAAGATGTGCTGCTATTTTCCAGCCTTGTGGAAACCTCCCACCCCACTCTCAAATCAAATGACAGAGCTGTGCTGAGATCAGAGAAGTCTGAGGCTGGAGCAGAGGGAATTCCTTTACGCCATGATAGTTTCAAAGCGTTTATTTGGGTGGAGCACTCGGTGAGTAAAGAAGTGGCTGGATGGTCATACACAGAGGGTTGTGGTCAGAGGCTCATTGTCCATGTGGAGGACAGTGAGAAGTGCTTTGCTTGAGGTCTTTGTGCCACTTCACATTGCACTCAGATGTCCTTCTAGCAGAGAGATCAGGGCACAAAGTTCTCTGTCCCTCCACAGCACATAGAACTCCCCAAAGCCCTGCAGGCTGCAGTGGGGCAATCAGCAAGCAAATGCTTTGGAAAAGTACAAAATGACTTGACACATTCACATGGAAAGTGTCTTCTCTTATCTCATGTGGATCTTGATCTCTCTGGTTTTGCTTCTGGTGATGTTTTGTCCTACAATATCTCCTCAGCAATATGACTTATTTTCCATCTGTTTTTTCTCTTGTCTTTGTTACTACTGATGTAGCCAAACTGGCCATTTCTGCTTCTCCTCTGGCATTGTTTCCTAGGGACAAATTCAACTTCCACCCTGGCTATCAGTTGACTTAAGAAGCCATTAGTCCTCCTGAGCTCCCTATTCTGTTACTCTGCTTTGATTCTGAACACTAATCAGCTCTGTGAAGCTATTGAAGTCTGTTTCCTTATGCTCAGAGTCTTTACTTTGCTTTCTTCCTTCCCAAGGATCATTAACTACTGGTGTTCCTTGATTACTTTTAGTCAAGTTCTCTCCCACTTCCCTTATTAGCAAGGATCAAACAGCACCACAGTGTCCTTCTTGTGGCTTTTGCTGCTGCTCTGTGTAGTTATTGCCTTCACATCACAAAAACCTCTGGAGGATTTCCACCCTGCTGCAAACTTCTCCCAGGAATTAGAAGGATATCTCAAGCCCCCTGAAATCACCACCTTCAGGGCTTTGGGTGGTTCTATGTGCTGTGGAGTGACAGAAAAATTTGTGCCCTGATCTCTATGCTAGGAGAGAATCTAGGTGCAATGTGAGGTGTCACAAAGGCCTCACACAAAGGCCTCAAGCAAAGGTCTCACACTTGCTTTGGCATTTAGCATCACTGAAAGTTTTTACCCTGCACTATTCTACCTTCTGGGCTTCCTCTACAGCCTTATGGCAGCACTAACTCCTTCCCATCTGTGCAACTTGCCAAAAAAGTGCCTTTCCAAGATGAAATCCTATTTTGGCACATGATTTCAGACTCGGAGTTCCTTCTGTTTATCCCCTCTACCTCCTGAACTAATAGAAAGCATCTAAGGTGTTTATCAGGCTGAGACACTGTGTCTGGGTTTCCATCACCCAGGAAGGCTGTGGGGAAAGGGAACACCAAGGGAGGGAATCATGGACTTATTAAGGTTAGAAGAGACCTTGAAGACCAACAAGTCCAACCATCAGCCTGTTTGGTGGACACTTTCCATGCCAATGTGTTTAGTGATCCTGTGCTTTTCCAGGGCACTTCCCTGTTGATTGCCTCATTGCAGTCACGGGTGCTTCCAGCTCAGGCAAAGCTGAGTCCACCTGTCTTTCAGAAAGGGAAATAACCCCATGATATGTTCCCCAAGGAGTTGTTTTGCTCTCTAGTGGTCCCCCACATCACTGGAGATGGAGCTCCACATTCAGTGCCCATAATTACATGGCTAAGTTTGGTGTTACGAGTCTCCAGTGGGTGTAAAGCTGTAGAGATGCAATATTTCCTGCTTTCAGAATAAGGACTGAGGTCAGATCATGATGCTGGTGGCATGTGACCATGAGCTAGAGAGCAGTAAGTACCCTGTGTGCTGCATGGTTCAGGCTCAGCTGTGCTGGTAGACATTTGCCACTTGAAGTGGAGCCACTACATGTAGCTATAAATGAGCTCAGTAGGGACCAAAAGCAGCTCAGGCTTTGGACCTTCAGGTGGATTGGCCAGTCAAACACCTTGGGAAGCTTTTGAGGTTGTCATGGGAAGTGTTGTTAGATAAACAACATTTGATGAGCTGAGACAAGGGAGGGTCAGATTAGATGTTAGAAATGTTTTCCCTGTTAGGGTGTTAGGCATTGGAATACTGCCCAGGGAGGTAGTGGAGTCACCATTCCTGGAGGTGTTAAGAGGTGTCTGGACCTGGTGCTGGAGATATTCTTTAGGGTTTAGGGGTTACAGCAGTGACAGGCTAATGGTTGGACTCGATGATTTTAGAGGTCTCTTCCAACCTTGATGGTTCTCTGATAAAAGCCAAGTAGAGTTGTTTGGGGATTGTCTTCGGGGAGATTCCAAACAGCCCAACAGATTCAGCCTGTAAAGCTCAGACAGCAGCAATCTGCCTGGCTACAAACAGCTTTTCTGTCTCTCCAACAGGTGATTTTTATGCCTGAGCCATCCTGTCTGCGTCTGTATTTGTATCCATGTCCACAGCTTGTGTGTGTCAGAGCTCCTGGAAAATCAAGGCTGTCACTCCTCCCCACCCCAACACCACACACAGCACTGACAAACTGCACTTGCAGACATGTCTGAGGCCAAACCCTTTGGATAACTCACTGTACTTCTATCCTAAAGTATCAAACAAATGACTACAAGGTCATTTCTTTTCATTCATGTGGCCTTTCCTGGAGATAAAACATTTACCAATCTTGCTTCTGAGGTCTCACCATTTTCCCTGCTGCTAAGGGCCCTTGTGCTTATCACATGGAATTTAAAATGTGTAGCTAAATCTCTCAGGAGCCTAATTGCTTTGTGGTCCTAATCCTTCCCAAGCTTTATTGCTAAAAGCCTTAATTAAAGCAGAACACCTGAAGAAGTTGTGCACAGAGCCACATCAGGGAGCTCTGGAGGAGCGAATTTACTCTTCTGAGAAGCCAAACAGCTTCTGCACCTGTAGTTCAGTGGGTTTATGTTGTACTACAGTGTGTAATATAGATATGAGATGTAAACATGTGCAAAGGGAGTAGGAAGAGCTGAAGGTGCCTCTTAAAATCAGAGTGAACTATGCACAGTGTGGATATATCTGTTTGGGGGATGATAATGGCTTTGTCAAAGAAAACCTTCTTGAGAGGGAAACTCACCAAGTCCTGGGTATGTGATTGCCTTTCACTAATGAATAAAGAGCTTTTGTCCTTAAAACTGAGCTGGGAGTTAGGAGCTGAGAACCACTCTGCTGTTAAGCTCTCCACTCTTCTGTGACAGGTCACCTCCAGCTGCTGTGTCTTACCTTCCCCAGCTGGAAATCAAAGCAGAGGCTGCTGCATTGTGCTTCCCCAGCACTGAGAAAGCTGTGAAGAAGTGGTTAAGAGCTCCCATTATTCCACCAAATAGTAAACATCCACTTGGAGAGCTGAAGCTTTGGAAATGGGAGAAAACAAAGGATAGAAACACGGTGGTGATGTGCTTATGCTCTTAGGAAAATGAGGACTCTTGGAGACGGCTGTGCTGGATATGGCTCATATGCTCAAGGTTCTGTTGATCAAAATTTAGACCAGGAAATCATTTTCCCCTGGGACTAATGTGGGATTTGGGGCAGGCACTGGAATATTGCCCAGGGAGGTGGTGGAGTCACCATCCTGGAGGTGTTTAAGAGGTGTCTGGATCTGACACTGGAGGATTTGGTTTAGGGTTTAGGGGTTACAGCAGTAACAGGTTAATGGTTAGACTTGATGATCTTATAAGTTTCCTCCAACCCTGATGGTTCTATGATTCTATGTGGAATGTTACTTTTTGGTTGTCCTTAATCCCATCTGGGATTAAGATGTTGGAAATACCTTTGCTCTCCCCTTTCTTGTCCCAGTGGACATAACTGCTTTGTGATCTTGGAGTTTCTTTTCTCGGGTGTGTTACATGGTGTTGGGAATTGTGTGCTGCCTGGAGATATGTTCCATGATGGCCTGAAGATGTAGCTGTGGCAATCTTGGTTGTGTTTTCCTGTCCTTTCTTTCTCACAGGTTGTTTCCCTCTGGATGATGCTCTCTGCACTTCTTCTGGAGAAGAGAAGGTTGTGTGAAGAGCTCATAGCATAGTGCCTTGCAGGGACCTACAAGAGAGCCAGAGAGGGGCTCTTTATCAGAAACTGCAGTGATAGGACAAAGTGTAATGGGTTCAAACTGTAGGAGAGGAAGTTTAGGTTAGATATTAGGAAGATGGTTTCCCTGTGAGGGTGGTGAGACACTGTCCCAGGTTGCCCAGGGAGGCTGTGACTGCCCCAATCCTGGCAGTGTTCAAAGCCAGGTTGGCTAAAGCCTTGAGTAACCTGTTGTGGTGGGAGGTGTCCCTGCCCAGGGCAGGGGATTGGAGCTGGATGATCTCTAAGCTGCATTCCAACCCCTTAACGTACTATGATACTATGAATTAGAGACTTAGAAATAATTCCACTTGTTCTCTTAGTGTAAGGGTGGCAGGTGACAATGTCCTGGGATGGTGGGTCTGAGCAGAGCAGAGGGGCAAAATCCCCTCCCTCCCCTGCTGCCACACTCCTTTGGCTGCAGCCCAGGACTGGGTTGGTTTGTGGACTCTGAGCTCACCCCGAAGCTCGGGGAGAGTTTGTCATCACCATCACCCCCAAGTCCTTCTCCCAGAGCTGCTCTCAGTGACTTCTCCCCCAGCCCAGAGCTGTGTCTGGGGTTGCCCTGGCCCAGGGGCAGGACCCCAGATATGCTGATATCTTCATGTTTTCTCCTGTTCTACACGAACTAGTTCTCTTGATCTTAACCCCCTTCACACCATTGCTGGAGAGGAGGAGTTAAATGGACTGAGGAGGCCAAGAGCTCCTGTCTCTCTCCCAGCTTCTCCTGGGAATGCTCCTGCTCAGCTCATCTGACACGAGGGCCTGGATTAGCCACACATTTACTTTGCCAAGCGACCGAGCAAAAGTTCCTGGGGAGAAGTGCTATCTCAGAAGTAATTAGCCTAATTAGAACAGTGATTATTTGCATGCTCTCCTCGCTGGCTTAACACTGCAACTAAGGCTATGTCTTAATTTTTGCCTTCCCCAAGCAACACAGGGAAGAAGTCAGGAACAAACGAGCTGTATTCTGGCTGCCACAGCAGCTCCCCAGTACTAACACACACACTGGGGTGAAATCCCTCCTTAAACTGGGAGCTCTGGGAGCACAAGGGATTTTCTGCTCTTAAACTGGGAGCTCTGGGAGCACAAGAAATTTTCTGCATCAGGTGAATTTGAGGGCAGAGTCAGAAACACTCAAAGAACTGCATCTTCCAGGCAGGATGCGCTGGGTTGTCATTCCTTCCAGTGGGATGTGTTGGCATGAGAATGAGCCCCCAGGATGGCCAGGAGGGCACAACCGGGCACAGAAGCAGCTGCACAAAGCACTGGAATAGGACATACCCCTCAAGCCTGGCAGTGTTCTAAGACAGGTTGGAAAAAGCCTTGGGCAACCTGGTCTGGTGGGAGGTGTCCCTGCCCAGGGCAGGAGGTTGGGACTGGATGATCTCTAAACTCCATCCCACACTCTGAAGCTCCATAGCATGAGCAGCATGTGGAGCCACTGTCACTCTGAGCTGACCAAATTGCTCCTGTAATTGGAGAAATGACTTTATGGGAAGGCAGGACATGGAGGAGTTGTTTCTCCTTGAAAAATTTGGGCCAGATCCATTTTCCCACTCTGCCACATGTTTGACCAGAGACATTTTACCACATGCCACATTAGGTTTGGGTTTACCTTTTGTTTTCTTGCTCCCTTTCCTGAAGAATACCAAGTGTGACTTTTGCCCTTCCCCCCCCTTTTCTACTTTGCACCTTTAGAAATGTTTCCAGGAGATGAAAGTGACACTGTGACAAATTCACTTTGCTTTTGCAGCTCCATCACTTCTCCAAAGTTGAGAAAGTTTCAAGATGATGTGAGGGCAAAAAGGGGAAAAAGGGAAGGAAACTGTGAAGAAAAAATGCTGAATTTTCTTGTGCTCATCTGTAAAATCAAGAAAAGATCAGAGTCCAGTCCCAGTATCTCAATTTGGTGGGACAAAAGCCCCTCTGAAGAAGCCAACGGGGGCTGCTGAGGTCTTCACGGAATCACAGACTGGTTTGGGTTGAAAGGACCTCAAAGCTCATCTCGTTCCACCCCTGCCATGGGCAGGGACACCTTCCATTAGCCCAGGTTGCTCCAAGCCCTGTCCAGCCTGGCCTGGAACACTCCCAGGGATGGAGTAGCCACAGTTTCTCTAGGTAACCTGTGCCAGTGCCTCAGCACCCTCACAGGGAACTATTATTTCCCAATATCCTATCTAAACCTTCTTCAGTTTGAAGCCATTCCCTGTGTCCTGTCCCTCCAGGCCCTTGTCAGTAGTCCCTCTCCACCTCTCTAGTAGCCCCTTCAGGTCCTGCCAGATGTGGTTGTGTTGATCAAGTCTTGCTCATTTTTGAAATGCCAAACACCAGGTTATCTCAGTCTGAATCCACCTCAAGGGAATTGCCCTGACACTACTGTGGTGCTACTCTGACACTATTGTGGTGTAACAGACCCCAGGATTAGCCTGAGTTTGTGGCCATTGGAGTAGAGCAAGGAAAGTGAATCCCTGTAAGGAAAAGTGTGAAGAGAGCAGAGAAGAGAGGAGTTAAAGAAGAAAAGGATGTGCTAAAGAAATGCATCAAAGCATTTTAATTTATCAAAAGCAAATATGTTTGTTCTCCTGTTTGTTGAAGCAGGTCATGAATTATGTTGGGAGAACAGACAAACACAGTAACTAAAGGCACATTAGTTCCTTCATTTCTATTTATGAATGTGGATTGGAAGAGGAACATGATAGGAAAAGTAATGGATATGTGATGTTTTTCCTTTCTAAATGAATAGTTGTGTATTTCCCTGTGGATCATCTGTCTCAGTCTGGCCTGGTGCAGGTTACCTCACAGCTGAGCTTCACCACAGCAGAGTTACACAAGTTGTTCCCATGGAATGGGAAACTGAGGCACAATAAGGTCAAGGGTTGTAGATTTGTGGTGATTGAGTTGGGAACCAGTCACAGGTCGAGTTTCATAGGGCTCAGTACTGGGGACAGCTCTGCTTAGTATCTTTATCAACAGCCTGGACAAGGGAATTGAGAGGTCCCTCAGTCAGTTGGCAGGTGACACCAGGCTGGGTGGGAGTGTGGATCTGCTGGAGCAGCCTGGGATAATGGAAGGTGTCCCTGCCCATGGCAGGGGTGGGATGAGATGAGATTTAAGATCCTTCCAGTCCAAACCATTCCATGACTCTCTGATTCTGTGCTATGTCTTGGATGCAGCCAAAGGTCCTGACACCAATACTCTACACCCCAGAGGTTTCCAAGTGGGATGAAGTGGCAGCCAAGAGGCAATGGATATGTGTCTAGGGATTCAGCACTGTGGACTTGAACACAATCCTGTGGAGCATCAGAAGAATGGGGAAGGGGGAGGCAATGAAGAGTGGGACATGAGCAAGGACACAAAGGAGAGCAAGGGAAGAGGCAGAAGGGAGAGTGGAGGAGATGCAGGAGGCAGGAGGAGCCTTGTCCCCTTGGCTGTGTGGGAGGAGAGTGATGTGCTGTGCTGTGGTACTGCAGAGCCCTAATGCAAAGCCAAAATGCAAATCCAATCATGACCCAAGTTAAAGGGAAAATCGAGTTTTTCATGTAAAACTGATGTTTCTTCATAAACCTTTATTTATCTTAAAAAATGAAAAGCAATCTCCAAACCATGTAAGAGCATTTATCACCTTGGAAGGTGAAGGCAGCAGAATGTGCAGTTTCCTGCTTGCTTATTCAGACAAATTGCATTCACATTAGGCCTGAGCCCACCTAATGTGTTAGTTCTACAACCCCAAACAAGCATTAGCCTTGCACTTGTGTTAAAAATGAGCAGAGCCTGAGGCCCTGATGCCTACAGAGCTTCAGAGAGGGGGTGAAATCCATCTTAGGTGATGTCAGGCCCTGGTGGAAACAGATATATATATA
>NW_008657992.1:2605-2818 GCF_000695815.1 Acanthisitta chloris | reverse complement strand
AGCGGCTGGTGCTGAGGGCAGGGGAGGGGCGTGAGCAGCCCCCGGGCATCCGCACCGCTCCCGGGCATAGGGAAGGGCTCGCCCGCCAAGTTTGGAGGAAAGGGAAGGGGCAGGACGCTCCCAGCCAAGCTTGACCCGGCTGGGAAGCCAGGCCAGCCTGGCTGCAGCTTCGTGTTGCTTTAGGAGACAGCCTGGGACACCTGGGACACAGGG
>NW_008657992.1:492-2387 GCF_000695815.1 Acanthisitta chloris | reverse complement strand
CCTTGGGTCGGGCGAGCCGTTTACAAAGCACGGAGCCATCAGAAAGCGAGAAAAGCGGGGCTGGTGGTGTTCCTCTCTGGGTCTGTAGGGCAATACTGAGCCCTTTGCAGCCACCTTTCCCGGGGTCTGCAGCCTGAGAGCAGCCGGAGACGAGCGGCAGAAAGGAGCCGTGGGAGATTCGGGCACATCCCGGGGTTGGGGGAGCGCTGGACGTCCCCCCGGGAACGGAGGGCAGCCTGGCACGAGGGCTCGGGAGGAGGGAAAGCTTGGGCGGGCTGGCAACTTTCACCCGCCCGGAATTAATTAACGTTGTCTCGTTAGAGAGATGAGTTTGGCCCGGCCACGCGTATGCTGAGCCGGGCCAGCCTGGAGATAAACCGGCAGCAAAGGGGGCGCGAAAGAGGGGCGGAAGCTCCTTGACCTCGAGTAAGCGAGCTGGATAGAACGGGAACAGGGTGAAAAGGACGGGGGGGCGGTGACCACCGGGAAGGTCCGGTCAGTGCCCAGCATCCCGGCGGGGGCTGCAAGAGCCAGGGGCTCTGCGGGCTTTCACCCCCACCCCGAGGACCGGCGTCCCTCGAACTGAGCCGAGGATCAGCCAAGGTGGCTGCGCTGTTGCTCTCCGAGTGACCCAGGACGGCGCATTGGGCACAGGAAAGAGTTTGCAGGAGTTGCGCTTCTAATCTGCTCTCGGCCGACTTTCAGGCTCAGCTGTTCGATGCTATTAATGATACTTTTTTTTTTAATCTGAACTCCCTGTACATGTGTGTCAATATGCAGCAGGTGGTTTATTATATTCCCCGGTTATTATTTTATTACGGGCTCTTTTTTATAGCTGAAATCATAATAATGCTCTGCAGTTTCGAAGAGGATTTTAACGTGTGTTTTGCACTACTCACTCGGGCTTCTGAAAATATTTGGTTTGCGGAGGGGACGATGCGTGGGGTACTGGAGCGACTTCTGCTCCTGCCAGGAACAAGTGAAGCTGGGTGCAAAGCTTGACTCGAAAAATATCTGCCACCCAAGGGCGGCTGAGCTGGCTGCAGAGCGCTTGGGGGGCTTGCACCCCTCGTCAGGTTTGGGGCAAGGCAGAGGTGGGAGCTCTTCCCCAGCCGCCAAGGTGCACGCCACCAGGATGGCAGAGAGGTTTGGCGGAGCTGTGAAAAGCAGAGATCAGCTTGTCTTGCTTTAACCTACATTAGCTCCGGGTCCATATGGTAGATGCTGCCTGTGGATCCTCAGTACCAAAGCAAGGCCCTATTCTTGCACGCCGCCCTGCTTGTGCCAGATGGTGCCTGGACCAAGTGGCCATGCGTGGGGTGGCTCTGGTTAGCCTAATAAACGTCCAATACAAGTCAAAAATCAAAACACACACATACTAACATCTGCTAGAGCCTGCAGTACCCAGCTAGCCTTTCAATACTGAATTAAAGAGCCCCACAGCCCTTCTGTTCCCCTAGGTTAGACACTCATTACCATTTATCAAGCACTGATGTTATCTGGCCTCTCATTTTATTTAGTACCGAAGCTATTAGCATCAGATTTGATTTTGACAGTTGACGCTGCTGCTGGTAAAGCCGGGATCTGGCCGAGCGGATCGCTGCAAAATTCCGAGTTCATCAGTGGCGACACATTCCTCCTTCCCACTTGTTTACGAGGCCGAGACAAAAGAGCTCGTCGCCTGTGCCTCTGCTTTGCGGTTTATCTCCACCATGGACACAGCTCCCACCCGCAAGAAAACGCACCCCCAGGCGACAGTCGGGCTACTCCGGACAGAACCAAGAGAAGGGTGCTCGGCCACGGGTGCAGCCCCCCGACATTGCCAAAACCTGTGCCCCCCGGCTCCGGCTTTTCCAGGCGCAGGGGGGACCAGGAGAAGTTTTAATCCCCTTTTG
>NW_008657992.1:0-306 GCF_000695815.1 Acanthisitta chloris | reverse complement strand
GCAGCCGCTTTAAACGTACGGGAAAGCAAGAAGGCCTGGGAAGTTCGGCTGGGTTGCACCCTCCCCATGCTGTCTCACTTCCAAACGAGACAGATCCCGGCCCTCTTTATTCTCCACCCCCACTCCCCGAAAAACAAACAAACAAACAAAAAAAAAAAAAAAGAAAAAAAAAGAAAGCATGGAGTGGGGAACGGAGCTGCGAGAACAGACCCCTTGGGAGACCAGAGGGGCAGCAGGGGATCTGCAGCGCGCTGTGCCCCGCGTTGCTCCCCAGGTGACCCACGCCGCCGAGGCCCGCAGCCTGGA
>NW_008657991.1:0-478 GCF_000695815.1 Acanthisitta chloris | reverse complement strand
TGCACTGCCAAGGGCACCTGAAAGGTAGCACTGTCCCTGAAATAGCAAATAGGAAAGTAGATTATGAGGCCAAACAAGCAGTGCAAGAGAATAAACATGTGTTGGTAACAGCTTTAATACCAGAAAAAGTAGATGAGAACAGACAAGTGAAATATCAAGATTCTGATCATAAGTGGTTATATGAGAATGATGGAGAATTGTTAGAAAATGGGTGGGGAAGATTAAAGGATGGACAATTGTAATACCTGAGAAGTTAATGTAGCATTTTGTTAAGGCCAGACATTCAAAAACACATTGGGATTAGATGCTCTATATCAATATTGACAAATTAGAATAGCAGGGCCAAAATTATATACTACTATAAAACAAGTTACTTTGCAATGTGAAGTGTGTTTGCGAAACAATCCAAACACAAGAACTAAAAAGCAACAAGGAGAAATTAGTAGAGGATAATTCCCAGGTGATGTATGGCAGATTG
>NW_008657990.1:178319-178984 GCF_000695815.1 Acanthisitta chloris | reverse complement strand
TATACATACAGCTAAGTGGTGTGCTTGACCCATGATTCTGAAACCAGATGAGCAGTATCAGACTGATATGACTTTATCTTTCAGGCCCTTAGAGCAGCTGTTTACTCCACCTATGGTCATTTCTTACCAAAAGTTTTTCTTCCTCCATGTCTTATCTGTTGAGTTATTTCTTACATGTTTGACCCAAATAAAGTTTAGAAGAACTGCTCTCATGGACAGAAAATTAGAAAATCATTGTGAACAGCGTCCATCTTGTTTAAATGACCTGCTTATAATAGGATTTATATCTTTTTTGATAGCATTTCTGGACTTTATGTTTTTAAGGTAGAATTAATAAATATAACATCAGCATAAAAATATTTTGAGATTTGCAAGTTTATACTTCTTACTTTATTTGTAAAATGTATTCTTAAGCTACATCATAGAATCACAGAATCATAGAATCAGACGGGTTGGAAGAAACCTCAAAGATCATTGAGTCCAACCCTACCATTGTTAGTAGACCATGGGGCTAAGTGCCACATCCAGTCTCATCTTGAAAACCTCCAGGGATGGTGAATCCACCACCTCCCCAGGTATCCCATTCCAGTGTCTGATTACTCTCTCCATAAAAAATCTCTTCCTAATATCCAACCTAAACCTCCCCTGGCATAGCCACAGTTCGT
>NW_008657990.1:166130-178013 GCF_000695815.1 Acanthisitta chloris | reverse complement strand
TTGACCATGCTGTTCCTGATACAGGCCTCTTAGATTTCACGGCGGCTATTTGGCTTCCTATCCCTTTCTATCAGCTCTAGAGTCCAGTTGTCCTGAGGACAACCTGTCCTAGTATTAAAAACTGAGGCAAAAAGGTGTTACGTACCTCAGCATTTTCCTCATTTTGGGTCACTCTGTTCCCTCCCATGTCCAACAAGGAATAGTTTTCCTCCCCCTTCCTATTGCTAATGATGCATTTATAGAAACACTTTTTGCTATCCCTGACAGAAGCGGCCGGATTTAATTCAAGTTGTGCCTTTGTCTCTCTAATTTTCTTCCAACATGACCTAACTGTATTCCTGAACTCTTCTTGAGTAGTCTGCCCTTTTTTTCCAGAGTTGGTAAACTCTTTTTTTTCATAATTTCCTACAGGAAATTATGCGTTTTTCCCGCCGGCTCGCCTTACGGCACACCGGGACAGTTGCTCCCGTGCTTTCAATACTTCCTTCTTGAAGTGTGTCCATCTCTTCTGGACCCCTTTTTTTCCAAGGATTGTTTCCCAGGGTGCACTTTGAGCCAGACTTGTGGGCAGGCCAAAGGCTGCTCTTTCGGAAGTCCAGGGTAGAAGTTTTATTGATGGCTCTTCTTGCATCCCTGAGTATCGAAAACTCTATAATTTCATGGTCACTGTTTCCCAAACGGCCTCCAACCATCCCATCTGTTACCAGTCCTTCTCTGTTTCTGAACAGAAGCCTTAATAGGCTCATCTACTGACTGAAGTAGGAAATTATCCTCTAAGCACTTGAGGAATCTCTTGGACTGCCTTTTCTCTGCTGTATTAAATTTCCAACAGACATCTAGCAGGTTAAAGTCACCCAAAAGAACAAGGGCTGGTGATTTTGAGACATCCACCAGCTGCCTGTAGAATAAATCATCACCCTCATCATCCTGATTGGGTGTATTGGATGTATATTTATATACATAAAGTCATGACAGTGCATTGCTGTCAGTGTTGTGTAGAGAGCAGTACTTATCTTTAAAGTATTGGACAAAAATAAAATTAATTAAAAGTTCTCACTGCACTTACTAGTGCTACTTTTACATTGCCTTTAAGTAAGTCTAAGATTGCCAAAGGTGAATCAGGACCTATATTAGATGCACATTTCCAAAAACTCTGTTTTTCCATTTTTATTATGTCCTCTGGATGCTGAACCATGTCAACATGATATAGATAGTCTCTAACCACATCTAAAAAAGGCTAGTTGTGCAACATCAGTCATGTCTGTCATTTAAAATAACATGGTGGTGAATTTTGTCATTAGTGAAAAGCAAAAATAATGTATTTGGCCTGGTGTACAGAGCTTTCCTGTAAATTGATACTTAGCAAGTGTGAATGAACTAAGATGAACTGTCAGTTTCTCTCTAAGAAAAAGATTAAATAGCACAAGAAAAATTAATGAGAACAGGCAACTGTCCTCACCATAGCCATGGGCTCCAGAGAATAATGTAAAGCGACAAAAGCAATTAAGGAAGATAAGGAGCTGATAGCTGAGGAACCAGTTAAGGTGAATGTCTCATATAATTCCTAAGCATGTCCAGAAGATACTGTGGCTAAGTCAATTTTGCAAATAGTGGATCCTCCTAAAACATTTATTGCTTTGAATTACAGTATATTTACCATATATTGATCCATAACAACAATAAAATTATCCAATATCTGTAGTAGCATGATATATTCAGTATCAAAAGATTATAAGGGTGAAGTATAATTAGTAAGTGTCTTCATGTTAATGGAAGCTAAGGAATTCATCAGCGTTTAAGACTGAAAGCTAAAGCTGTCATCCCACACAATTTTCAGAGAAATTTTACAAATGCACTATAAAGAACAGGTAAAAGTACTGTATCAAATGCCATAACATTCATAGACACCTACAGTGATCTGAATAATTAGAAGCCTCATATTTAAAAAAAAAATCTTAAAAACTTGTAAAATTCTTTTCAATGTAGTAACATAATTCTATGCTTCATTCTTTAATTCTATGTTTTCATTCTAAAACTTAAAATATTTTCATTTTATCATAATACAAATAACCAGCTACATGAAACCATCCTTTACCATCGTTCTTTTTACGTCTGTGGGTAAGACTTGGTTACCTGCCTAGGTGGAATATCATGACCCTGGCACAGCTAGCTTTATTTTGTCAAATAACCTTAGATTTGAGAAAGATGCAAAAGATCTTAATGTTATTTTTATGCGTCATGGAATTATGTTGCAACAGAGAGCAATGTGCTACATGCCTTCTTTTTATCTGTTCTTCCCCACTCTTCAATGTATCAGGACTAGGTTATAAGGAAACAAAACAAATTTCTTTCCTCTCCATGTGTGAAACTGGCAGAATATGGCGTGTAATGAGAAAGTACTTGCCTCTTTACAGTGTTTTAAACTGCTGCTTCCTTAGCAAGCACTAAAGTTGAAAAACTAAAAGAAAAAGGGTAAAACCCCACCATTATCAGCCAATTCCTTCCCTAGCTGAGACCAGTGACTCCACCACCACCCTGGGCAGTCTATTCCAACATTTAATCAACCTTTCTGTGAAGAAATTCCTCCTAATGTCCAGCTTTAACCTTCCCTGGTGCTGCTTGAAGCGTTGTCCTGTTGTAGATGATCTTTAGGATCCTTTTCAACCCAAACCATTCCATGATTCTTTGACTCAATAATTCTCTTAAAACAGGAAATATTAGGGTTCATCTCATACTGAAAAATCAAACAGACTGAAGAAGATATTATTATCTGATTTGACTTTACAGCTCATTATATGTAGGGCAGCACAGCGTTGTACATGTTCGATGTCAGTGCAGACTTAACATAAATTTGCATGCTACTGTTATCAGAAAGAAAAAAAGCCTTGACTCAATAATTCTCTTAAAACAGGAAATATTAGGGTTCATCTCATACTGAAAAATCAAACAGACTGAAGAAGATATTATTATCTGATTTGACTTTACAGCTCATTATATGTAGGGCAGCACAGCGTTGTACATGTTCGATGTCAGTGCAGACTTAACATAAATTTGCATGCTACTGTTATCAGAAAGAAAAAAAGCCACAATTTTAGAGAAATTAGGAATTTTTTTTGGTGAGGAAACATGTTTAAACTTCATGATTTTTACTTGAAAGTATTACATCAAATCAAATTAGAAGCAAAATAGATGCAGTTAATTTGTCTCATGAAGTACTCATTCACATCTCTAAAACAGTCCAAACCCACATATTATTCACTAGATTTGTTTTTTTTTCCTGTTTTCCTTTTGGATTATCTTACAGTTGATTTCCTTGTATCCCTGACAAAAAGCTGACATTTCACCAATTGCTCTTCAACCATCAGCTTGCATACACATCACTTTAGAAAACATACAGGCTGTGTTTAGATGGCTGTTTGAGTATTTGATTCTACTCCAAGCCAAATCCACCTTTTGGCAGATCTTACCACTGAAGAACAGCTGAAGAGTCGCCAAGGAGAAACCATATATCCTTGATCTCCCTCAGTAGGAAAGCCCACACACATACCTTAATTGTAATGTGGAGGCAACACATCTATCAGTTCTTTCAGTCAAATCCTATGACCCACTGGGCAGATGGCATGATGACAAAGGCTTTCTTGGAAAGGCTCCATATGCATACAGCAAAGGCTGATGTGGTGTGCAGAACTTTAGAAGTGTCCTGCATTGCTCTTTGCAAATGGTCTCTAAGTAGTGAAATGATCAGAGAAAACACAGATCAAAGAATACATAGTCTTTTGTTCAGTATTCTATCTTACGTTTTTATTAAACACAGGCATAATTGCAACATTTTGAAAGCAAAATGGAAATATACATTGGTTTTGCATAGAAAAGTTTCAAAGATCTATGGTAAACCATTACCATAACTCTAGGTTATGAGGCAGAAGTAAAAAGAGAAGCCAAAGCAAAAAAACCCACCAAAACCAGAACTCAAACCACAAACAAACAAACAAAAAACCAAACCCAAAAACCCCCACGAAATAAAAAACCTAAACCAACACAAACCAAAACAAAAAAAAAAACCAACCAAAAAAAAAAAAAAACAAACGAGAGGAATTTGGGCTGTGGAGTTTCTGTGGAGTTGTTTTGTTGTGTTTTGTTTTAATTATTAATATTCTTTCACTGACTAATGTTTTCTAAGAAGACAGATCTTTTGTTTTGCTTCATGTAGGTGTGATCCTGCAAGGTCTGAACCTTCATGACAGTATCTTCATTCCTCTTCTTCTGTAGTGGCAACAGAAGAATGATGCTGACCACACAAGGTTTTATAAGACAAGAGGAAAAACTAACAGGAACATAGACTGATGCTGTGCAAAGCTGTATAAAGAAAGGAGATAGATCAAACAAATAAAATATTTGCTGCAGAAAATCATGAAGAAAAGTGTTCTAGTTGCTTGAGCAAATGTCCCACCCTGGTTAACAGAACTACAATTCCTCATGTTGATATGGCACATTCTGCATTCATTTCTGGATCACACCTGAAAAACTAGCAAACTGGAGACAACAGAGGAAAAAGCAAAGAATGTGATTAATTGGACAGGGAAGGTATTTCAGGCAAAAAAATTAAGATTGTGGGATGACAAAGGTATAGCTATTGCAAATGTTTCTCTTTTAAAATAGAGGAAAAATTAGTGAGATGAAAGAGTTTTATCTTTACGTTCAAATTGCTGAAAATTGTACATCCACTAAATTCTGTCCAAGAGCAAGTTTAATTTAATTATTGTAGTAAAAAGTACCATTAGAAAAATATCTTCATTGAGATCTACAGATCATTTTTTTCCTACCTCTGAAACATGAAACTGTAATTTGTAGTTTGATATCCTCATGTCCTCATAGCAAAACAGTTGCTTTACAAAATAGTCAATAAAATAACATATGAAGCATTTATCCTTAGTATATAAAAATAGCTTTTATTTCAAATGTACATTTAAATCAGACAGTTCCACATTGATCTGGAGGTGTATCAGGGAAAAATGAATTACTGAAAAGCAGCTGATGGCTTTGCTGATCAAATGGCTTGCCTGTCCCTGCAGAGTGGTATCTAAACAATTTCAGAATTTAAGACATCAAGAAAATCTTTGCTTACTGTGAATGTGAAAAAGAAATTTATCATTGTGGATCAACTGCATCCTTTTGAGCGAGAACATCGAAAGAAAAAAAATAATTAGATCTATTTTCTGTAAAATTTTTGAACCTTTGTGAAACAAGAGAATGTGTTAAATGGAAGTTCATGAAATACAACACTAAAGATTTATATTGAGCTATCTATGCTATATTTCTTCATTGATCCTTTATCAATTATGTTGATCAGAAAGCATCATGGTTCTAAGTATTCTTTCTGTATCAAAAGAACCCAAATAGTTGTTTCTTCAGGGAAATTTGAAATTTTTATTGCTTTCATTTCCATATCTATTGGAAAGCAAATAGTGGCACATTAAACAGACTTTTCTGCCACAAATAAATCTTCGCTAATTTCCCTTCCTCTTTCTCCCATTCCCTGAAAATTTGAGCAGTGGATCAAGAAAAATAAAGAAAGAACAGCAGTGTTTCTTCCCCACTCCATTTTTCACATGAAATTGGCAGACTGTAGTCAGACATGGTTAGAGTGCTAAGTACAAGAAAAGAATTATAGACTGTTTTGAGTGATTTTGTTGGGAGAGATTTAGGATGCTTGGTTACAATTATCAATCCCTTCAATGCTATCTCATTATTATTACTGTTATTACTCTTATTATTACTACTGCATTTGCTTAAACATATGGAGAAGTTATTAGCCAGTTTAATGTAAATGAATATTTAGGATGGGTGAGCTGGTGGAAAATCTTAATCTGCACAGTGGTGAGTTGGAATCATCACAGGAAACATTAATATGCAGTTAATGGCTTGAAACTGGACAAGAAAAAATGATTTTGTGATGTGTTCAAACTAATCTCTTGTTTAAACAAAAGATTTAATGAGTGCAAAAGCTACAAAGGCCACAAAACCTTCATCTACAGCAAAGGCATAACATTTTAAAAGAATTCTTTATACATAATCTCAATATAATCTGTTCCTTGAATGAAAGGAACTCTATGACTATGGGCATCAAATCAATACATCAGAAAAATATTTCACATTGCCACATCTCTAAACTAACCAAAACAAATTTTTCTGCCATAACAAAAAGATTCAACATTCTTTGATACCAGAATAACATGTTTCTTTTTGGTACATTACCTAGCGCATATTTTATAAGAAAACTTACCTTGAGTATTCTAATAAATAAATTAAAAGAATAATCATTTGCCTTACAGCAACATGACCAGTAACTACTTTCATCTTGTATTGTGTACTAATGTGCAATGGTCTTGGAAACTTGTTATTATCTACTCATACACAATGAGCAACAGCTCTCTTACTTACTAAATACTTATATGCAAAAAATGTATTAGAAACTGAATAAATAGTTAACTAAATTTAGAATAAAATGTTGATCCAAGTAAGTGAAATGATGAATAATAACAACAAAAAATCCCAGATGGATGCAAATTTCAAAAAAAAATATGTAAATTTTATACAATTATTACACTAAAAGCTAGATGACCACTAATTTTTCTAAGAAATGGAAATGTATTTATTTTGGAAAGTACTTATACTGTTAGACAGGTTAAATGACACAGCTTTTTTTAAGTGCAAGATTCTCGGCAACTTTTGGAAAGGGCTACTGAGGAATTAATTTAAAGACTGTATAATTTTGTTATATAGGAACCACCTGAACTGTAATGCAGCTGAATTCAAAACTTGCATTCAAAAACCTGAAAATTTTTTATTCAGACTTGTAATTTATTTATTTACATGACTCAAATTACCTTTTGACGAAAATTTTCCATAAAGTATTTGTAGAATCAAGATATTTTGCCCTGTGCTATATTTTGTTATTCAAAGCTACAAAGGTCCTGATAGGTTTCTGATAAAGTTCTGGCACATCTCTCAGGCTGTCACTATTCTGCATTCTGCCAAACAATCTTTCCATCAGTTATTTATTTTATATGCAGGAGAACTTAATTCTGATTATAAATACCACTTGATTAAAAAAGGTGTAATTGTCTTGACTTCAGTTATTTCAGTGGAGACCTATACTGCTGTGTGGAAGATGTGACCTTGTCCCTAAAAAAAGATCTGACAGCTTGAGTTGTTGATATACACAGAAAAGAGCAGGATGTTATAAGTTTCCATTAAGAACATTTTTATGGTCTTTGATTTACTACTTTGTTTCATTTTAGAGAATTCCTGCAGCATTCTAATTATAGAATGTAAAACTAAAACATGCTGTCCATGAAGATAAGTCAAGAAAGCCTTCAGATCCTTACACTATGTTGACATTCTCCAAGTAGTGGGCATTTTTAAATGGTCTGGCTATAAATGCAATAAAACCTTTTTTTTGGTATGAGAATGCATCACTGGGAAATTCCAAAAATATATAATGTTGCTATTTATCGAGGTCTTTAAGAAATATAATCTATAATTTCAACCTTACAAGAGAAAAAGAAATGAGAAACTATAACTTGTCATCACTATAGCAAATTGGTATTTCTGTTAATATGGAAAAAATGCTACACAGTGGCATTTTAATACAGACTTTGTGTTGTGTGGACAGAACCTATGCTAAGACACGTGGAGGACAGGAAGGTGACTTGGGACAACCAGCAGAGTTTCACCAAGGACAAATCCTGCCAGACCAACCTACATGAAGTAACTGCATCTAACTACTTATAATAACTACAAATACAAGGTGAGGGTTACAGATGTCATTTACCTGGACTTCTGTAAAACCTTTGAAATGGTCCCCCACAAAATCTGTCACTCTAAAGTGAAGAGAGATGGATATGATGAGTGGACCGTCACATAGACAAGAAAGTGGTTGGACAGTCACAATCAGAGGGTAATGGTCAACAACTCAGTCCCAGTGGATATCAGTGACAAATGATGTTCCTCAAGGGTCAGTATTGGGACCCATGTTCTTTAATATCTTCATTAGTGACATAGAGAAAGGCATTGAGTTCACCCTCAGCAAATTTCAAATTATACCAAGCTGAGTGGTACGGTTGCCACAACTGAAGGACAGGATGCCATTCAGAGGGACCTGGAGAAGCTCAAAAATTGGGCCCATGGGAATCTCCTGAGCTTCAACAAGACCAAGTGCAAGGTGCTGCACCTGGGTCGGAACAAGCCCCCGTATCAATACAGGCTGGGGATAAACAGAGTGAGCAGCCCTGCCAAGGACTTGGGGGTGCTGGTGGATGAGAGGCTTGACATGAGATGGCAATGTGCACGTGCAGCCCAGAAAACCAACTGTGTTCTGGGCTGCATCAAAAGCAGCATGGCCAGTAGGCCAAGGGAGGTGATTCTGTCCTGCTACTCCACTCTGGTGAGAATTCACTTGCAACGCTGCAAGCAGCTCTGGGGTACCCAGCACAGGTGGGACATCAGCCTGTAGGAGTGGGTCCAGAGGAGGGCCACAAAGATGATCAGACGGATGGAAACAAAAGGCTGAGAGAATTGGATTTGTTCAGCCTGGAAAAGAGAAGACTTGGGGTGACTTAATTGCAGCCTTCCAGTACCTGAAGAGAGACTATTTACAAGACTATAAGAGGGACTATTTACAAGAGCATGCAGTGACAGGACAAGGAGGAATGGCTTCAGATTAGAAAAGGGTAAGTTTAGATTAGATATTAGGAAAAAAACTTTACTGTGAGGGGGGTGAGGCACTGGAACAGTTTGACAAGAGAAGCTGTAGATGCCCCATCCCTGGAACTGCTCAGGACTCAGTTGGATGGAGCTCTGAGCAACCTGGTCTAGTGGAAGGTGTCCCTGGCCATGGCAGGGGGGGTTGAAACTAAATCATCTTTAAGGTCCCTTCCAACCCAGGTGAGATTTAGAATGCTTGGCCATTCTATGGTTTTATGATTCTGTATTAATAGTTTGCATAGAAAATTATACATAAAATCAACACCGCATTTCTAATGATTTTCACTGTAGATATTTGATTAGGCCATTGTAGATCAGAAAGATAAAGGGTTTAGGACACACTGTAGTGAATATCATACTATTTCTCCCCATGACACCAGACACTGAGTATAAAAAGCTGTTATCTAAAGAGCATGAAAAATGATACAAAACCTGGGGAAAAAAATTAAGCTCTTGAGCTGGCTGAGAGTAGGGAAAAAATAAGAGTAAAAATTTATATACATGAGAAATAATACTAAGACCTTTAGGAAAGGTTCCAAAGCTTTCCTTTAAAAACACAATTTCACCCCCACTCCAACTCTATTCTTTTTCCTTCTGTCAACCCTAACTCTAACTTTTCTGCTGACCTTTAGAAAACACCTGTTTCCCAGAGGAATATGTTCTTAAAGACCATTTCTCTTCTGATACACAGAGGCGTCTGCAACAGGTTTACATGCAGAAGTCTGTTGGTGAAAAACCTGGCCAACAACATATATAAAATTGATAATGAAAATTACTACAAAAGCCAAAAAGAAAAAATTTCAAAAAATTAACAGAGACAAGAGGAGAGAGAGATACAGGGAGACAGAGGAAACCAAAAACGGAAATCTGTTCCCAGGTGGTCTGCTTGGAAGAGGAGAAACATTGTCCCAGATGAGCATTCACCACTGGGAGCTCTCAACAGTACAGCAGGTGACAATGATAAAGATAATAAGCTTTTGTTGCTGCTGTGCTCTACTGCTAGTTCTATAGACTTTCCATACAGAGCAGCATAGATTCACTATTGTTTGTGACTATATATTATATTATTAGCATTGATTAAAATATGTTCATCAGGATTAACAATGATTGGCTGTTAAGCACCTGTTCACAATATTGTTATATAATGTCTTTCAAGTATTCAAAATTACTATTATCCACTCAACTGAGAATTGTGCTTTAGTTTCTTTAAAATGAGCCAAATTTCACAAACAAGACATTTAAAGGCAGCAGGGAGAAGACAGATGACTCAAAGAATACTGTTATGCACTTCCCATGCATCAAATTAAACAAAAATACCTAAGTATATGGGCACATGAGAATGAGGAAAAGCCATATGAGACTAACAGTACAGGCACTCAGAAGCAAAAGTGTTGCCATGCTGGAAAATACTAACTAAACAAATAAAAAGAAAGGTCAAAGTTACCCAAGAGAACTTGCAACAAGAAAAAGAGAGGCTTTCTCTTTCTCTCAACTCTAACTCACACTCTGATATATCCCCTGTGCTCTAGCCAAGGCCCCAGCCATGGTCCCAGGGAAGAAACTCACATAGGCCAGGGCTCTTTTGAAGCCTGTTGTTTTCTTTCATAGTGCCTTGCCAGCTCTACAACACATGCAACTCTGTTTATCTCTGACCTCAAACCCTAACCCTAAGTCAGGCTGAGCCTGAGGCACTGGTTCTGTTGGAGTAGAGTTAGGTCCAACAGAATTTTTCCAAGAGTTTTATTACATATCTTCTAGAAATTATCTTTAAAATTTCAAAATAAGATCCCCAAACTAAAACCAAGAGACACTCTACATATAAACCGTACTTTTTCCTCAAGATATTTGACTTCATTGGATGTTTATATCACTGTATTTCCATTTTTTAATCCATGGACCTGGAGAGGCAGATGGCTAAATGGTTTGCAGATGGTTGAAAATGATAAATGGCTGTGACAAGGTTAGTAATAGTACTTTTGTTCACTGTATTAGTGCAATCTGTTTCTGCCTAGGAAGCAACCTGAACTATTAGGTGGACTCAAATTAACAAAACATTTTCATCTGATTTTTGCTCTGATATTTATAGTTTTATTTTGAAGATAATTCATGTGTGCCTGTACTGAGAGTCATTTTAATATACTGTGTAGTTTTACAGCTGTTAGCTATGTTTTGGGTGATACCTGCCATTTTATCTCTGCATAATATCTAAACTGTTTTCAGATATATTTAAAGGTTTTTGTGTTCATGGCATGTAACTAATGAAAAAAAGAACATCCATATGGCCACATAGATGCATACTGTAGCTATCTTGTAAAACTGGTAGAACGAAGTGCCTGTGTTTGGTTTTGTTTTATTCCTCTGAATTAATATGTTAACAGCTATAATCAGGAATGGCAAGAGAACTAGTAAAAAATGTACTAAGCAGTGTCAATTTTAAGTGTATTTATTAGTTATTTTCCCCTTTCCAATTTACTAGACTGACAATGAAGAAAGAAGCAGAAAATAATGAAGGATAATTAGGGATTCAGAACATTGGTGCAAAGTAGGGAAAAGATTGCCATAGAAATATGGCACTGAATGCTCATTGTGATATAGACCAATGGTTTTTCTGCCTAAGCCTCTTTTACTTGAAGGCATCCAGCATTATTTATTGTCAGAATTAGGTAGAATAAAAACATTGACATTCCCATTAATTCAATGTGGCCTTAATTTCATCCCCATTCCATTTCTGGGCAATAGAATTTTTTTTCCTGGAATAATTTCTCAATAATCTCCTCATTTAAGACAAACCAAATAAACCAAATCAAACAAAATGAAAGCATTTATTAGCATACAGTGAACAGATTTTGTCCAGGCACTGCTTTGGTTTTTGCAAGGTTCTGTTCTAGCACAGTTTAAGTGTGGCCTTACCACTGGCACTTTCACACTTTCTTAAAAATATTTTCCAGTGATTACAAGATATTGCCAGAAAGTTCTTAAAATACTGCATACAGCTTTTCCAACTATTCAGATTCTAAACATTTCTCCCGTGTTCATGAAACATACTCTTCACTCACTGAAACTAGAAGCCTCTCAAAGCCATGTAAACATTGGCCTGCTTCACTTTGGTATAGAATA
>NW_008657990.1:136734-166099 GCF_000695815.1 Acanthisitta chloris | reverse complement strand
ATTTGAGCAACCCTATCACACTTGGCTAGATTTAGACATACTGGAAGTTGGTAGTTTATTCATAACCTCAGCTTTATCCATCATAATAGTCTTAAGTGGTACAATCATATGGCCAGAATGATAAAATATGCTTAAATAGATTATCCCACATTGATAGCCTATCCCTTCAAAGGCAGACATTTTCAAACAACAGCTACATGGAAGAAGTCCAGGAAAGGCTGATTGAAATCATGTAAACCAGGGTTTTTTAATTTTCTGTGAAGACAAAACCTAGTTAGGGCTTTCCTATATAAGAACAAAGAATTCCAATGAGCAATGGGCTTCAAAAAACAAACAAGCAAAAAAACCCCTACCAATGGATTATTTAAACACAAGTAATAGTCGCAATTCTACTTTGTAATACTTGCAATTCTACTTTGGAAAATGAGGATAAATAATTCAAGCTACAATGTCAGAGTCAAAATCTGAGAAGCTGTAATTCCAAGAGATTCAGCACATAGAAATTCAAAGTGATAAAATAGTTTATAAATATCCCTATCACAATCGTTAAAGCTTCAGTGTTGAATGACAGGCAGGGATGAAAAGAAACTCTTTAGTTCCTAACTGCAATAGTATAATTTACATCAACCACTTTTAGTACTTTTTATTTGAGACAAGAGTTTCTGTGACCACATCATCTAGTGATAGCTAATACGAAAAGAATCAGCTGTTCTCCCAGGAACAGTTTTTCTCTGTTAGAGTTACACTGCCCTTATTCACACACACACAAGTAAATTCAGACCCTCTTACTCATACAAAAATTTGAAATTGGTCATGCACCATTCACCTTATTCTTCAAAAAAGCCCCAAGAAATAAATTCAAAATTGAATCTGAGAAATTTATTGATATATATATTTATTAATGTAAAACCCAGCTCAGTATTAAGGAGATCCCACTACCAGATTTCCAGTCTGTGGAAATATTTCCATTAATATCTCCAAGAGCTGTCTGCTACCCTGAAACTGTGAAGGTAATTGCTTTAAAAAGCCTTTGACCCCAGGACTCTAGTCATGAGCAGATAGTTTGCATTCCCTCTTACCTCATTCCACATATTTTATCCACAGAGAGCAGTCTATTTACATAGAAATTGCAAAAATAACCTTTTATGAATGTAGCACTTACTGTGTGCTTTATTTGTACTATTCTCCCTCTCAAGCCTTGTGAAGGATGAATATTACAATAATGCATACATATTCATAGAGCAACATTGTAGCTTAATTCTAGCAAGGCTGTTATTATTATAAATGAATTCTTAATAGCCACTCAAATCTATAAATAATCATCATATAGTTGGTCAAATTAAGTCATTTAACTGTAGTACAATGACTAAAGAATATGAAGAATTTAATAAGAAGTGTACTTTCCTTTAACATGTAATTGGAAAAAATATACCAGCAAAAAATACATATTTGATGTGGAGCTATCAAAAAACATCTTACGCAGTAACATTTTTTGTTCATGAAGTTCCATCTTATTGCCACATTACAATGCACATACATTGTTGTAGAGCAACCAAAAATACAGCTGACCAAGTCCAGAGATCAGGCTCAAAACTATTGCAATGTAGCACTGCTAATGTTCATTATGACCTTGGTAAGAAAGGCATTCAGGCTCTGCATTCATTTAAATACCAAGCAAACACTCTAAAGAAAAAGAGGGCAGGTAGATAATCATAACATAGTGGAATCTTAGGTTAATAAAATGGTTTGGGTTGCAAGAGACCTTAAAGATCTTTTGGTTCCATTGCCCATGCCATAGGCAGGTACACCTTTCACTAGACCAGGCTGCTCAAAGCCCCATCCAGCCTGAACTTGACACTTCCAGTGATGTTGCATATAAGAACTTCTCTGGGCAACCAGTTCCAGTGTCTCACCACCCTCACAGTAAAGAATTTATTTCTGATATCTAATCTGAATCTACCCCATATCAGTTTAAATCCATTCCCTCTTGTCCTGTGACTACATGTCCTTGCAGAAGTCCCATCAGGTCTTATGGATTTGTACATCTTCCAGTTCCTTAGATGTTCTCAAACATGATCTTTTCCTACAGTTCTATATTCTAGCAGGTCAGTCTCTGCCATTTCTTTCTGTGTCTTGGGTGCTGTGGTTTGAGCACTTGCTGGTGAAGATTGAAGCAAAAACCTTGCTGAGCATCTCAGACTTTTCCATGTCCCATGTAACAAACGTTAATCATAACCTTACAATTCTTCAGATGCTTGGAATCCCAAGCTGTGCCACACTGAATAGACCTCCAGACATTTTAAAGTATGCTGCATGCCATGGAAAGGTTCATCAGCATCATAGTCTTTAGAGCTCTTATAAGATTTTGACATTAAAAATTCTGTTCCTCAAAAGGATTTGGCATAAGAACATGCTTCACTTTAGGATAGGGAAAAGGACTTCTCAGCGAAGCAACCACTGATGCCAGGAGGGAGATGTTTACATTTTGCTTCATTACTACAAGCCAGATAAGTTTATGCCGCGTCCAATATAGGACTGCTACAACTAGGCACTTGGAGTCCTTCATGCATAGGAGAGAAAGTGTCATTGTGATTCATTTGATCATGAAGTAGAAGTCTATAAGAGATCAGATAAATTTCTCCTCAGGATTATTTCTTTGCTATAATTATAAAGGGAATCTGAAAGGAAAAAAAATCAGTGTAGAGATTTGCACTGTAGATTTCTGAAGTTTCTATGGTATTTAAAATATTTACTAGTTTATTTACATATTAGTGATGAGCATATCTCCTTTTTTCTATCTTCCATAGTTCCATCAATCTGAGAAGAGCTGGTGTTTGTTACAGACCACTCTAAGCATTCATTAAGCAAAGCATGTCATTAAATAAAAACTTCAGCTTCCATTTCTTATTAAACAGTCATTTCTAGTGCTCATAATTAAATAATTGAAAGCATAAAGTCCAGACAGGAAAAAGGAGACGAAAATAATCTAGCTGTTATCTTCTATATATTATTATTTTGGTTATATGAGATCAGTTCATTTTTAGGACTATGCCCGTATAAGTAAAATAAGAGGTACTCTGACCTATTCCTGAGTTAAACTCTTCCCACACTAATCAAGACAATCTTTTCCAGAATATATTTGGGGAATTCCTGAACAATTTATCCCCTGAACAAGTCCTGGAATTTATTAAAGTGCTAGCTGATTTGGGATGAGACCATACCAGAGATTAAACAATTAAAGAATAGCCTAATGGTACATTTTCTTCTTGATTTCATGAAATATAGCTTTGAATCCTTGTCATTATCATGGTCTCAGAAAATGGGAGAAAGGTACATGTGCAAAAAAGAAGAAATGCTGATTTTATTATTTTAAGGTATGTTAAATGCGTTATGAACAGTATTTTGAAGCTTGTTTGTTTACATGCTATTGATGCAAATTTCAATAAGATATCCTGCTCTCTGGAAACTCACAAATAAAGCTGCACATCTGTGTAACATTTTCTGGTGAACAGAATTACAGCCTATGCAGTTTTTATCATCTAAGTACAGTAAATATATTACCAACACAGTGGTAAATGTGCCTAGGATCAGTTTAAAATTCCAGTCTGCTGCCTTGCTTGTACATACTAATAATAACCATATGTACTGTTCCTTGAATTCACAATCAAATCTATATCAGCAGTATTAATTGCCCTGCATGTAATGTGACAACCTGGGATTTCAGCAGACTCTCTAGAGAATCAGAGACAAACTAAAATTTCCACTCCTGATGGCTTTGCACATATGTCCTTCCCATATAGAGAGAATCAAACAAAAGTCCTAAGCACTTCATCATTCTAGGATGATGAAGAGACTAGAGTATCTCTAATATTTTGAAAGACTGAGAGAGCTGGGACTGTTCGACTTGGTGTATTGAAGGCTCTGGTGATCTCATCAATGCACGTAAATTCCTAAGGGGAGTCAGAAAAGAGGACAGAGTCAGGTTCTTCTCAGTGGTGTCCAGTGACAGGACAAGAGACAACAGGCACAAACTGAAGCATAAGAGATTCCCTTTGGACATCAGTATACTGTGAGAGTGACGAAGCACCAGCACAGATTGCCCAGGGAGGTTGGAGAAGTTCCTTCCTTAGAAATATTCAAAAGCTATTTGGATGTGTTCCTGGGCATCCTACTCTGAATGGCCCTGCTTGAGCAGAGACATTGAACCAGATGACCTCCTGAGGTGCCTTCCAACCTAAATCATTATTTGACTCTATAAAAATGAAGCATTTAACTCCCCTACACACTTCTTAACAAAAAAATGGTGGGATCCTACCCTACTCTGATGCCAGACCTTCACCTTAATGATGAACAAGCTGTGTTTTCTAAGATTCCTACATATAACTCTGCAGGTTGGCCTGAGGTACCAATTTATTTTGGTTTACAAACTCAGTAGAACTGTACATTTTATATTTTCTTGAGGTGACTTTAAATACTTAGGGTGTTTTCAAGTAATAATAAGCAACATTCTGAAAAAATAGTGGTTTATGTTCCCCCTTAAGACACAAACACTCCTGTTCTTTCCCACCCTGTCCCCTTTCAAATGAAGGTAATTTCAAATAAGACAAAATAATTTCATAATTTGTGGTTTGCTTATATCTGAAAAATACCTCCTTTTGTTTAACTTTCCTCTGGCTAATGATTTTGAGGAAACAAATTGTATTGAATGCTTTGACTGGCATGCCTTCAGAATGTAAGAAAAACACGGCTTAGGGTTATGTAGGATTGGAATTTTTACAGCTATTATAACTATGTTTGTTTCCTGTCTAGGAAAGATATTACAATCTCATTTTTTAAAAATTTGATTTTCACAAACTTTTTTTTTGAGTGTTATATGGAATTCACCAGATGGCCAAGGCAAGGGTTCAGTCTGATGACACGCCTGCTGAAAGGACCAAGCAGTGACTCTGAGTTATCACAGTGTACCTAACCACAAAGTGAAGCAATCGGCAGGATTTTGTTGATAGATCAATGTTAAGAGAAAAAATTATATTGAAACTATATCCAAGATTAGTTATCCAAGATTGGTTCAGAAACTTTGAAAAAGGACTTCTACAAAACGATTGGTATTTAATACTTTTTTTCATTTATCTCAGGAACACCAAACTTTAAAGGAAATTGTAAAAATCATTTTGGCACACACAAAAACCACCTCTGAGAATCTGTGCTTTTACTGCATTTCTTCATAACTTTTCCGTAGTTTGTGATTTATAACCTTTTCAGCTAAATAGTGACACTCTCACTTATTAAAAAAATTATAGAATTATCCTAGTTGCAGCATATTTCCTATGAAGCAATGCAGTGTGCAATGGGTAAATTTGATAATAAACCCCTGTAGATAATAAATATAGATCATATTTATACAGTTATATGTCAACTATTGTTTGGTGCAAGGGAAGAATGAAAATCTTTAGGAAAGGCGAAATGTACCTTTCAGTGAAACCAAACCTGTATTCACACTTCAGTGATGACTACGAGGCTGCACTGCTTTGCACACTGTAACCTCAAAATGCTGCACATTCTGGCTCTCATTCTGTGGTCTCTTAGTCCTAATTATACAATCTAACTACATCTGGGCTATCTAAATGCTGTTAACATCTATTACTAAGTCACCTAGTTCTAGTGCTGATCTTTCTTCCACTGCAGGGCATGTACTTTAGGTCACTGTGGGGTGAGGGTGTATAAGCAAAGAGGCAATATACCTGCTAGGTTTGATTAGCAGAGTGGCCTGCAGGCTGGGAGAAAAGGAAATGGAGAACATTAAATATCTGAGGAGATTATGGCATGATGAAGCCAAGGCAGTGAATAAAATGTAATGGAATGTAATTCTCTACTTGAATCACTGAAGAGAAAATTACTTACTTTCTGTTTTCAGTACTATAAAGTTTGTTGGGGTTCTTTATTTGGATTTTTAGTAAAAAAAAATTGAGAAGAACAAAATGATGCTACTTGGATTATATAACCCCAACTTATGAAATTTTGCTCTACTATGCGTGTAATGCCCTGGTCCGATTGGTGGGTTGAGGGGAAGGTAATTTTGAGTTACTCTAGGCAGTGTGCAGGACAAATAACGCAATTCTCAGGAGATTTAACAAGAAATAATTTTTACTTGTGAACTTTGGAGCACCTGTGTGGAATAAGACACTTGGCAGAAGGCAAATCAATAAACTTCACAGCATTCAAACACAGTGCAAACTTTAACTCACCACACATTGAGAGAACAAAGCCCTTAGTCCAGCACTGACCACAGCACTTAGCAAGTCATTAGGGGATATTGCTCAGTGCAGCTCACAACTTAATATATTGCTAAGGAGAAAAGAAGAAAAAGACAAAACAAGAGAGAAAAAGAGAAAGATGAGAAAGAGAGAGATAGTCACCTCCCATGGATCCAGGGTGGTCTCATCAGCTTTGAACCCAGAGCAGTAGGGCAAGACATGCTGCAAACTTTAACTCACCACACCTTGAGAGAACAAAGCCCTTAGTCCAGCACTGACCACAGCACTTAGCAAGTCATTAGGGGATATTGCTCAGTGCAGCTCACAACTTAATATATTGCTAAGGAGAAAAGAAGAAAAAGACAAAACAAGAGAGAAAAAGAGAAAGATGAGAAAGAGAGAGATAGTCACCTCCCATGGATCCAGGGTGGTCTCATCAGCTTTGAACGCAGAGCAGTAGGGCAAGACATGCGGCACACATCTCACTGTCCTTTTATCTGTTCCCTTCATCCAGGGCCCATCCCAGTGTGAGGTCACACTTGTGCCTGTGCTGTAGGCAGAGCCAGGGTGCTTTGGCATCCATCTCGGGGCTCACAGCAAGGCCAGGTGGTTGACCACCACCATTTCAGGTCTTACATCAGAGCCATGTGGTCACTGATACCATTGCAATGCAGACCTGCGGTTACTTGCTAAGCCTCAAGGGGGCTGGGTGGGGTGCAGTATGCTGCCCCACTTTGCACAGAGCTCACCCTGTTCTCCCCACGGCTTTCACAACTGGTTGTTTTGAGCCAGACAACTTTTCCTCCGGTCCCTGACAATGTGTACAACTTAATACACAATCATAAAAAAGAAGGATCAGAGGCAAGTAAAGGTGGGGTGACCTGTCACTGTATATATTTGCACTTGATACCCACACCATGGGGAATTACATGTTAGCAGTTAGCCATAATTTCAAATATACAAATCTGTTGCAACATTTACTGCATTAAACTAATAATGTTTTTAACCTTAAATTTCAAATAATTCTGCACCATTTCAAATTTTTACTAGTTGATACTTCATGGTGTGTCAAATCACTGTATAATTGCATATTTAAGAATAATTAAATACTTCCTACTGGAAATTTGAAAGTTGTTCATCTTTATCCCTATGGAAAAAAACTCCACTTATTTCACTAAGTATCTTTTCAAACAGCCCTTGCAAAAGACTTGGACAAAATGTTCACACAATTGCATTAATATTCACAATAAAATAATTGAAATTACTTTCCAAAGTGCAGTCTGGAAGGTTTACTTTTGCAGCAAGTATCTTAAATTGGCCAAATTCTGTAGAGTTTGCATGCAAGTTTCAAACTCTAACATTACGGATTCTGGTACAATTATAAGATCGAATATTTCGGTTTACCCTCTATTTTGTATTTGAAAGGATGTTAAAATATTCCTGGAAGTTATGGTAGGAATTTCTTATTAGAAACACATGGAAAGACATTTCCTAAGTTATGTTCTGTGGATCTTTTGGAATTTCCCATGTGACTGCAGCAGCCTCTCCTCCTTTGGGTTCCTGGATTCAGTAACTCTTAGCAATTTTAAATAATATCAAGAGAAAATGTCCTAAAATAAATTCATAATGCAATCTGAATATACCGAAGTAAGTGTACAAAAGATATTTTTAACTCTTTCTCACAGAAGCATCTTTTCAAAATTACTAAATTTATATATACTTGATTATATATACTTGATTATATATACTCGATTGTAATGTAACCAATTTCATAGTTCTGTACAGCTTAGTTTCATTGTCTGTTATTAATAACCCTTTGCCTTTCTTTTTTTTTAACCCAGATTTGATTTGTAGTTGCCAGTACCATTTATGGGCAATAAATCTTTTTTTAATAATGATATTCCTATTCTGGAAATTCAGGTTAACAGTCTTGGTTAAGACATTGTCTCGAGACATGAACTCTCGTCCACCTTGGAAAATGGCTATGCATCCAAAATGTTACATAGCACCTCTACCTCATGCTAACAGCAATTTATGTCCTATGTGACAAATTTTAGTCTCTGGCTTTCAAGGTTCCAGTTGGAGTGATCAAAGAGAAAATCTAACTTGTGTAGTTGCTTGGCTACTGCTCTATACTGGAAGGTCCCCAATTTTTGATTCTGCTGTATGAAAAGAACATACAAGAACTTTATCTACTTCAAACAAAACAGCCATTTTGTCTCAAGATATCATTTTAAGCTTCCACGCTTTGAAAGAGTAGAGGGAGACCATCATTGCAACACCTGTTAAACAAGAATGTCTCTTGCCTCGCTAGTCACATAGGCTAAGGTATACAAAGTAGGAGAAACTTAGTAATTTAAACACAGTAAACTGTAATAATGAAAACAGAAAACATAATAAATTCTTTTTCATTGTAGCAACTTTCAACTTTATTTTCTTGAGGAAAAAAAGGTATAAGTAGCCAAAAAGTCAATAAAAGTTTATGTAAGGGTCAGGATCAGCTCTTCTTCTTTAAGGTACCATGTGATGTGTGTGTAAAGAAGACTTCTACTCAAAGTAGAAAAAAGAAGGGGGTAAAAAAGGTTTTCATGAGCTGTAATGGTTGGGAAAACTAATCACTGATCTTAAAAGAAATAATTTGTGATGCTGTCTTGGAAACAGGTACAATAAAAATCAGATTATTGTAATGTAACAGGCTGACCATGCTGTAATAATCCCTGCACTTGTCAACGAGTGAATGTGCTGCCCATACTTGAACTGTATGCCAATCCTTCTCAAGCAGGAACACTACAAAGCCAGTTCATAAGGAGTGTCTTGCTGGCATTAAGCACAGTAGGAAATTTACTTAGCTTTTTTCAGTTAGAAGTCACTGTTCTGTCCATCACACACCTTTCATTTGGCAGTCTTTATTCTCAAATGAGAACTACAATAGCAATAATTTTAAATGGCTATTTTTAAGTGAACGTAATACCACTTTGAAATATGTTCTACATAGCTTTTTTTATTTCCTCCAAGAAACTGATGTGCCATTAAAAGAGAATAACAATTTTTTTCAGGCCTTTCCAACTCTTAATAGAAGTATCAGAGGAGAGTCCAGCATGACTTTTCATGAATTTTCAGAAAACTACTTTTTTTGTGAGTCAGTGGCCTCTTTACTCTGCCTCCAAAAGGGTCCACAACCTATTTCCACCTCTTTACTGAAACTTTGAGTATGTTCTTATTTGAGTGCTTTCTGGGTAATAAATCCACAGCCCTGAAGATAATTTCATTGATGCTTTTTTCAGTGTGAACAGACAATCTATGGACAAGCATAATATTGAGGACACTGTCGCTGAGATTTAAAGGGATTGCAACATATTTGACATGATGGATATTGGAATACAAGCATAAAAATTACTGATTTCTTCTTCTTTGCTTTTGCCATTCTTTTGTTCAACAGAGCAAAATTACAGTGATGATAGATTAAGCTAATAAATGCAAGCATCATCTCTTGTTTCTCTTCACATGTATGCAAGGCTGACTATCAGAGCATTCAGTGATTCCTTTCTTACACTAGTAAATGAAAGATCCATTTTCCTGAAAATGCATGTTACTCTTCAGTGCCACTCCAAACACTATGAATAGCTAAACAGCTTCAGTGTTTAAAAATATCTATGCAAATGGGTGAATGGACTCTCAATTTATTATCCTCACCTACGCTATTGGACCCTATTTAGAATCTTCAAATGTATTTCATTCAAGGTTTAATTTTTTGAAGACAGTGTATTCAAAGCCAATCTCAAATTACTACCTTTGACACATCCAAGTGTGGCAGATGTAAAGCAGAACCATGCTGTCGCAGGTACAGTGCAAACAACCCTATTAATACTGCAGGGCTTTTTTGTCACATTCTACTCAGTATTGGGACACCCAAGTGAGTACTGTGTACTGACTTCTTTACTGCCACAGTAATACTGAAATATAAGCAGTTCTATATTTAAAGCATAGTATACTTCAGCTTCATCTAGCATCTTTCTATCACAGCATTACCAGTTGAGGATGATAAAGAAACATAGTACAGTTTAAACACTAAATTTTTATTAGGTCATTAGATGAGTATAATGCACATTCGATGGATGATTTTTTAATATGCAAAAGAGCAATCTCATTAATTCTGCCATTTTCATTGTATACCTGATTGCTAGTGTAACAGAGGTAATTATGAGAAGAAAAGTGAAAGTACCTATTTATATAACACAAGCTATTTAAATTAAGCTAAACCTTATCTCTGTTCTGCACTACTTACGAAACTTCTCTGAATTTCAAGTGAGAGATCTTCATCCACTGAAGAAAGAGGCAATCACTGGTAAAGAATTTGAGATCACATTTGGCTATTGCTGTTCTGTAACTACGGATATCATGTCAAAAGGCAATATAAAAGGAAAGTAAACATTTTACCTACAAAATAACTCTGGCTGGGAATGAAGGCCCAGGTCTGTGCTTACACAGGGAGTTCTGTGTGAGGCTGTTCAGAGCAGTTAAGGCTGATTGGTACTGTCTCAGCTCTGAGAGTACTTTTATGGGGTCCTAAAAGTGAATGACAGTTTTTACTCCTGACAGTAAACTAAGTTTTACAGCATTTTAGTGTAATCTTTTTTATGGAATTGTAAAGATCATACAATGTTTTGGGGTGAGATAGACCATGGGAGGTTGTTAGTGCCACCTCTAGCTCAAAGCAGGGTCAGCCATAGAGTCAGAAAAAGATGCTCAGGGCTGGAGACTGCATGGATTCTCTTGACAGCCTGTACTAATGGCTGACTGCTCATTACTTGCCTTTGCTGATTACTTAGAAGTTTCTATACACCGTCTGAACCTTTGTTTTTTTCACTTGTGCCTGTTATCTCTGCCCCATCAGGAACTCCTGCAAAGATACTGTTTCTATCTTGATGACCTGCTCACAGATATTTATTGGTTTCTATGAGGTTTCCCCATAGTCATCCCTTCTCCAGACTGAACCAGCCTCTCCCCATGATGAAAGTGCCCTGACCTGCATAGTGCCTTTCCACTCTACTCTCTCTAGATTATTGGTTTCTTTCTGTTTGCAATCAAAAATCAGACACAGTATTCTAGATGCAGTCTAATGAGAGCTGACTAAAGAAAAACAATAATTTCCCTTGATGTACTGGCTGCACTTCTGTTGACACAGTGCAGGAGGCTCTTGGCTCTCTTTGTTGCCAGGGCACACTGCTGGGTCATGATGAGCTTGCTGTCTGGCAAGATGCCCAGGGTCTTTTGAAAAGAGCTGCTTCCCAGGCTGTCAAACCCTACCCTATAATGCTGTCAGGGATTCCTTCTTGCCAGGTACAGGACCTCCCATTGAGAACAACCCATGGCTCCTGTTGATCCTCTCATCCAAGATCCTCCTCAATAGCACTCCTGTCCTCCGGCAGTGACTTGTCCACCTACCAGTTTGGTGTCACCTGCGAACTTGATAAGGGCACACTGACATTCCTCTCAGGCTTTTGTAAACATATTAAAAGGGATCAGTTTGAAAGCCGACTTCTGTGGCACTCTGCTTGTTATCAGCATCTAGGTAAACTATGGCCCATTAGCCATTGTCCTGAGTCTGATAGTTTAAAAACATTTTTTTCCCTCCTATTTGATTGCCCATGCACCCAAACAACATCCTAACCAAGGACAAGAAGGCTGTTGGCAAGGCCACAGCTTGAGTGCTGTGTTCAGTTTTGAGTCCCTCAGCATCCAAAAGACACTGAGGTGCTGGAACAAGTCTATCAAAGGGCAAGGCTCATAAACCCATGCAGCCATTTTACAGCTGGCACTATAAAGTGGATCTCAGTTCAGAAAATGTCACCTTGATCTTAGTCCTGAGAAGAGGTGGCTCAGGGGTGACCTCATCACTCTCCACAACTACCTGAAAGGGGCTTGTAGAGAGATGGGGGATGGTCTCTTCTGCCATGCCTGCAGTGAGAGGACTAGAGGGAATGGTTATAAACTGAGCCAGGGGAGAATCAGATTAGATGTTAAGAAAAGTATCTGTTAGGGTGGTCAGGCACTAAAACAGATTGCCGGAGGAGATAGTGGAGTCACCATCCCTGGAAGTGCTTAAGAAGCATCTCGATCTGGTTTCGGAGGATATGATTTAGGTTTTAGGTGGTGCCGCAGAATGGTTAATGGTAGGACTAGATGATCTTAGATATCTCCTCCAGCTTTGATGATTCTATGATTCTGTGTAGGACATGAGTGTCAATACGATCCTAAAGTCTCAGAAAATGTCATCCAGTGTTCTCCTCTTATCTGGAACTATAGACATACCACAGAAAACAATAGAGTTTGTGAGGAAAAATTTGTTCTTGATAAATTCATGCTGGCTATTCATAATCAGCTTATTCTTTTCCAGATGCCCAGAAATTACTTCCAAAAGGACTCATTCCTTGATTGAGGGACTCTAGTGAGCCAGACCAATCTACAGTTCTCTAAATTGTTGCTTCAACCTTTTTAGAAGCACCTTGTCAGAGGATGATTTTCCTTTGCATCTTTTTGCTGAGGCAAAGAACACATTCAGGATCTCAACCTTATGTGTATCCAGTTTTAAACTATTCTTCCAATACAGACCAGAAAATGCCTCCTTTAACACTGGATCTTCAGCATTAAAAACTTTACCAAATTTTTGCAAAAAATCAAATAATTAATTTTAAGGTGAAAGCAGTTTTCTCTGAGTTTTCTGTAATAGCCAACTGGAATACTAATTATTAAAAGTGGGACCATTATTCAGATGTCATGAAAATGTGCAAACTGTGAAACTTTGGAAGATTTCCAAAAGTGTTAGCACTCATAAATCATATTGAAGGAAAATGTCATTGTGTTTTTGGAAAGCCTACACTTAATATATCATTGTTCAGCAGAAAGATTTTCTCCCTGTGTGAAACAGAGGATAGTGAGTATACATGTAATTGTCTTTTCTTTGGAGGAAAGAGGAGAACAGAAGGGTTGTAAACCATACGCCTTTTTAAAGGATATATTTTAAAGAATATAGAAAATAATGGACTTATTTCATGATGATTAGACCAAGTGAGTCCAATGTAGAAATCTGTCAGTTATTATTCCCATTGTACTGCACATCTTGTTAGTGATCACTTTTCACTTTTTCAGTTCTGTTACATTTAAAAGCCTGGTTACTCTCAGAGAAAGTATATGACTGGATGCATGCAAAATTTATCACCCAGCACATTTCTGTCCAGCTATTTTGTAAATATAATCAACTATGATTCTTTGTCTATAGCACTACTACATGTCTAAGACCACAGAATTTCTCATATCTTTCTCATGAAAATTAATACTCCAGAATGATTTCTTGAGCAATTTGAAATTTATTAACTATTTGGTCGTGTGGCAAAAGGTGATTTCTTTAACTCATCCTAGTACTATTGCTCACTGACTCGACGTAATAAAGCTTTAGATAAGGAAAATTACTTCAGAACTGGTGTAACTGAGGCAGACAGTTATTATAACCTCACTGATGCATGATAATTCATTAAGCCATAGTAATTCAATACCTTTGGCTCATTTGATGATAAAATATCTTTAGCCCCTTATTGTGTTGAAGGATTACATATGCAAATTAAAAATCAGTGGGTAATTCTCTATGTTTCTACTAAATATTATCAGTATTACTTTTGTGAAAGCAAGCAAAGGTTTTGCTTTTTTGGATTTGTTTTGGTTTTGGTTTTGTATTTTTTTTTGGTTTGTTTTGTTTCTAAATAAATAGACAATCTAAATCTTAATATTATGAATTAATTGCTAGGAAGCAATAAAAACTCATTCACAGCTCTATAATAATTCTGTGGATTTAAATGGAATTTTTCCAGTAAACGCTGCAGGCTAATTCTTCTGGTAGTATTATGGTGCCATACACCTGAGGATAGCTATGTTCCACCACCAGTTTTTTGTACTAGTAGTAAAGTGAAATTAATATATATACAATACTGTGTTTCTCCATTATTTCTTTCCTTAGAAAAAACCAATAATTTATCTAGTTAATGAAATGTGCATAGCTAGCAGAAATAAATTGATTTCAGTGCTATTTGAGGTATGTTTGATGCTCTATTATTATGATGTCTCAGGGGGAAAGAAATTATGTTTTCTAGCACTTGCTTCAAAAATATCCTTATATGAAAACCTTATGATTTCAATGTTCCATCAAAGCTGGATAAGTGTGCAATCTAATATAAATTCTTGAATAAAAGGTCATAGTAGGATAGAATATTTTTTGTGCCAGATTTTCATAACTTCAAGAGCAATGCATCAAAGCTATAAGCATGGTATCACCATGCCCCTAATTCCTTTTTCTAGTGTATAATCATTCTACAAGAGCAAAAACAACCTACTTTATTAAATTGTTTATTTGCTCCACTATGAATACCTTCCCAACCAATTACAGTTTAACTGTAACTTGCTGCTGCAGAGTATGCTTAAAATACTTCTGAAAAAAAAAGCCATCCTGATAATTTTGTCTCATCCTTTCTTTTCCCTTCATGTTTTTGCTTAATCTATCTATTGTGTCATTTCTTATTTAAGAAACACCCTCTGCAATTGTTAATGAAGAGAGTTTACATTCTCTTGTCCTTCTATAACATTAGCACAAACAAATGACAGGATATCACCTCTTAAGACAGGGTTCACACTAGGTAGATCATGCAAGGTCTGCATCTTCCCCAGCTGCCTGAAAGAACACTAGACTTAAGAGTGCAACTAGCCTCATAATTAAATTGATTCCAAATGTTGTGTTAAAACATTTTGGGACAATGGTTTGGTAAAAAAACTTAGAAAAGAGATATATAAGTATCTGGTGAGAACTTACTAAACATTGAATAACTCATTAGGAAAAATATTATCTGAAATATTCTCGGGCAAAGGGGTATTACGTGAGATTTGCTTGTCAGAGGAAGGGGATGTGCATCTATGTGTCAGAGAAGAATCAGGAAGCATCAACACTTTACGCGTCAACAGGAAAATACCTGTAAATTAGGTAGTGGCTCTTTATAAAATGTATAATTATTATTAATAACAGTATTTTGTTATTGTTATTGCTGTTATTGACAATGAAACAGACTACTAGACTAGATGATTTTTAAGGTCCCTTCCAACTCAGATAATGCTATGATTCTATAATAAAAACAGATATTAGCAATGGCAGTAGTTGGAATAAAGAATACAGAATATCGACAAATTTTGAACAAGCAGAGAATTTTGTATTTGATTCTTTGCAGCTGGTATTAAGTAGTCCAGAAGAAAATAACACAAGCAAGTAAAGCGAAGATCAAATGATTTTTAAGGTCCCTTCCAACTCAGATAATGCTATGATTCTATAATAAAAACAGATATTAGCAATGGCAGTAGTTGGAATAAAGAATACAGAATATCGACAAATTTTGAACAAGCAGAGAATTTTGTATTTGATTCTTTGCAGCTGGTATTAAGTAGTCCAGAAGAAAATAACACAAGCAAGTAAAGCGAAGATCAAACAAGTTATAACAAAACCAATAAAAGAATATCTTTAAACAGAAATCTTCCAATTTATTTTTGTCTAACATTAAGTAATATTAGTCTCAATTTATCAAATTTAAAACAGTATCCTTTTTAAAATTCAGCTGCAGACTATCTGTCTCCTGCACCTTTTCTGAAAAAGTTACCATTGCTGAACTTCCTGTAATTCCTTCTAAAATACACCAATTCAGCAGTACAGTGTTGCTGCTACTACCATCCAAATATCAGTCTTTGCATGATGCTCTCCATATTAGCCACAGGACAGTGAACAGAGACCAAATAAAGGAAGAGTCTGATATATTATCTCTAATAGGTAATCAATACCAGACATTGTGTGAAAATAATGAGGAAAAGTAATAGTAAATTACATTAAATAGTTCTTATATACACATTGTGGGCCTAATCTTGAAGACATTAGTTATTGATAACACCTATTATCTTTCATGGGATTACAAGTTCATGTCCTACTTTCTAAATTTATGAAAAGGAAGAAGAATATGCCCAAGTATAATAGAAAAAGCATATTTGAGGGTATTAGTAGTGAACAATCTTTACTGCTTACAACATGCAGAAGTAATAACTTACAGCTTAAATGATGTACAACTTCAGCTTACAGCTGAGTTGGAATAAATTTTGAAGAATCATTAAAAATGAAAGGTATAAGACAGTAGATCTGTTGAAGAAATTGTTGACGGATAAAAGAGAAGCTTGTGAAGAAAATACCAATTTGACAGTGACAACAGGAGAGGAAAACAAAAAAATGTTATGATTTTACTGGAAACAGTCTATTAAATTTGGTTGTTTAGCTTGTCCAATTAGTTCCATTCATAGTAGTGCAATCAGCATATTTCATTTCTTTTTGCATATATGCACCAATCTCTACTGCAGAAAATTCATTTACTATCCTATGTTCTATAACACCACATATTACACAGTATTAAGTGATAAACCCTTGATATATGTCCCCAAAATATGTGCATTTACAGGCAAAAGAGGGGTGTCCCTCAAAACAAAATTATGCATTTCAAAACAAGTATACAGATTAGGCACAAAGTAATAAGGCATTTTAAAATGTTATTTGCATAAATAAAAAGCAAAGATGACCCTGTTTCTTTCAAGCATAGATTATGCAGCAGCACAATATGAAACACTCTAAGATGTTTTAGAAAAAGAAAAAAAATTAAAAAAAGAAAGATTATTGGCTTCCAGTTTAGTTTCCTTTTCATTCTTTCTTAAAGCTAAATATTTCAATTTTTCATATTTTCTGCTCTACACTGGTGCAGCCTCACCTCAAGTACTGTGTGCACAATATAAGAAGGATGTAAAGCTATTAAGGAACATCCAAAGTTCTAGAGGGAAAGCCTTATGAAGAATGGCTGAGGTCACTTGGCTTGTTCAGCCTAGCGAAGAGGAGACTGATGGGACATCTCATTGCGATCTACAGCTTCCTCATGTGAGGAAGCAGAGGGGCAGGCAGTGATCTCTGCTCTCTGGTGACTGGGAGTGGTCACAGCACCAAGACTGACAGAGTTCAAGGAGTATTTGCACAATGCATTCAGGCACATGGTGTGATTCTTAGGGCTGTCTTCTGCAGAGCCAGGAGTTGGACTTCAATGATCCTTGTGGAGTCTTGAAACCTATAAAATTCTATGATTCTATAATTCTATGAGTGATCATGTATTCCAAAGTATGATTTTATTCAAATTTAATTTATTTTTATTTACTTAGGATTGAATTATATGTATTAGAACATTTGTAGTGACAGTGCTTTTTGGACTTAAGATTATGACGATCTTTGTAGTCTATTATGATATCAACAGGTTGCTACAGTTAGATTGCATGTTAATTTCATTTCATCTGCAGTTTCACAAATGCCCACACATTTGGGAAGCTATTATGCTATCTTCTTTTTATTTTATCTTTGTATACCTTAATTATGGAATCACATCAGAAAATGTGTTACAGTCTTTGCTCTAGCTGCTATAAATGTTGTGAAATGGATCTTATTTGCAAATCATTGAAGCTCAAGAACAAAAGAAAGTTAAGATTACTTAAGAAGGTGAAATTTGTTGAGAATTGCTGAACACTTACAAATGTTCTTAAATTTCAGAAATTCCCAAGCAATTAGGAAGTATCTGAGGGAAATATATGTGCTTGTGCTGTTATACTCTTCCACAGTCATCTACTTTTTGCTACTTCTAGAGATAGGGCACAAAGCTAGGTGGATATCTGAGTTAACTCTGTAAGGTTTCTCTGTTAGTCTTACATATTTCTGCTGCTTACAAGTCTTTTGTTTGTTTGTTTTATTTGTTTTCTCTTCTTGGTTACTGTCAGTACTGCAGTAGTTCAGTCCTGTAGTCACAATTGCCCTTGGTGATAATTGCATTTTGGTGTAATCTTTTCCTTAAAGTGCAATCCATTTAAGGAGATAGCTTTCCCATGACTTGTACTTACATTTGAATTACTTTTTAAAGAAGAAAAAGCATTGATGTTTGATAGTAACAAACTTGTTAAACTATTAAAAAATCCCCAACAGTACACAGACCAGAGAATGTGGTGCTTTAACTTCTCTTAAAATTCACTCCTGTTAGAGAATTTATTGAGACTTAAGTAGTTCTTGTGGTGATTCACACAAGAATCAAACTGGAAAACCTGCAGAAATGCGCAGTCAGTAATTCTACCATGAGTGATTGTAAATATGACATCTTATGTACAAAAATTAGCTAATTAAGATATTGAACAAATTATTTAGAACAAAACAGATGAAAAAGGAGGTTTTAACAGAAGGGCACAGTAACCCAGACAAATGATCAACATAATGATATGAGAGATCTAGAGGCAATGCAGGAGGCAATGCAGAAGTCAATGCAATGGCCTGAAGGCTCTGCCAATGAACCAGATGCTGCTATAGAGAAAATATCTTTCTCAGATGACATCTGGGTAGTGTTTGTCATCTGAAAGTGGAAATGGCTATGCCTTATGGTTATAATGTGATAGGGCAAATAGCACTGTTCCATCACCACACAGTCATCTTATTAAGTGTCTTTGAAAATTCTATATGTGGGTTTTACATTTCTTATTTCACTGGAAACAGAAATACCTCATCTAAGTAATCATGAGAAAAGTATTTAGTTGTCTGATACATAAATGGTAGTGCAGACAAATACATTTTCTATTTTATCCAAAGAAAGAACTGCATTCTTTGTTTACTTTGCATGTTTCAATGCACGCTTTTTAGGATCGTATGACGTTAATAATTAATATTTTCGAGAGAGGGACTGGACAAAGATGAAGTGGTGTCAATGACATTGAGATTCAGTGCATTTTTCCCCAGTTGAACAATTCTGAAGAGATTCTTCACAGTTTGATTTTTTTCTCTCTCCCTGTATCTATCTATAGACAGATAGATACAGATTTATACAAAACCAGAGAGAATTCCAGCTCCCTTCTTACTCTATGTGTTAAACAATCAGACTTCACCTTTCAACATTTATTTCACTAGAAGACCTTCTAAACAAAATTATCAATGATCCGAGCGGCACTCTTCCTCTGACAGTATGACTAGTCTGAAATTCTTTGGACTTCAGCAGAGTCTTCATGGTTTAGCAAGGGACCGTAAAAAGGCCAAAAATGTGGGTTAGTGATGTATCAAAGTGATATAAGAATGATTTGTTTTTAACATCAGGACAGGCAAATTTAAGTTCATATTCTGTGCTCTTTCACTGTAAAAGATTCAGGGATAAATTACAAGTGAAAAAGACAAAAGACAAAGGTAAATGGCTGTTTTTCCTGCTGGATTGTGGCAAGTGAATGCACAGTATACTATCAATGAAAAAAAAAAACCCAGTGTTTTTATACAGCTCAAAAAATTTTAAGAAATTCATTGTATAGTGCAAAATCAACTGTATGCATTTTGTTTGCAAGAATGCCTCACATCCTTATTTAGGATGCATCACCTCTGTGTGTGTATGTTTGAATGTCTGTTTTAAGCATAAGTGATCATACATTTTGTATTTATCTAACTGAGTTTCTTCAGAGTACTAACAAAACTAGAGTATTCTGCTTAACAGAGAGTCTGGAACTGAAATAAGCTATTTAATCAAAGGCCATTTCCAATACCTCGGACTAATGGCACCAGTCACAAGACCATTTATGCTAAATATAGAAACAGAGAAGAAAGCAGTGGACATGGTCAGCTGAACTGCACTTGGACTGCATATCATTCAGACAATTTTCAAGTGGTTTTAGGGATTTTCTGCTTTTGAAAAATAACTATAGGATAGAACCAAACCCGCTAACATAGAAGGCCAAATCTAAATTAATTAAGGTAAATGTCATACAATATTTTTTTTCCATTTGGAAAACATATAGACTATAATTTTAAACTCTGAGAGATTCAGCAAATTGAATCTATGTTTTGCCATGCTAATACGAAGTGTAATAAAAATCCTGCCTTCCAGAATTACATGCAGCAGGTGAGAATCACAATTACTTTTGTATCCTAGATGAGAATATCCAACACCTTATTCAGTCACCTCTTGAACAGGGTTTCACCATATGGGGACTTCTCTACATCTCTGTGGAAATTTTTCCACAGATTGATTGTTCTCACTGTAAAAAATGTCTTTCTTTTATCAAGATGAAACTTTATGCAGTCCAACTTGCACTCATTGCCCCTTGCCCTATCCAAATAACCATCAGCTGTAGCAGATTAACACAAATCCTTTGAAGTAATTGGAACTGCACCATTTGAAAAAAGATTTCCAGTAGCCCTGTTAACCTATCTATTCATCCTGATCTCTGTTCAATAGTTACATCACTATCTGGATCTGCACTAGAAAACTCCATTTGGCTTAGTGAGAATTTGATGAACCAAATGACACAATCATTTTTTTATCAGAAGATGACTCTAGTGAAGTTTTTTTACTTAAAACCTGGTGCCTTGTTAGGTTCTAATATCATTTGGTAGAGTTCACTCTGTTGACAAGAAATCATCCATGGAAGAGAAAGGACTTCTAAGGCAATGGGGCTGTAAACAATGGTTTGACACAGTGCTTTCTTATGGGGATCTCAAAATCATTTGTAAGCATAGTGGTTTATGTTGAAATTTCAGGAAAACCAAAATGAATGTTTCAGGGAAAATAATATTGTCATTTTAGTCTTTTATGAATTTTGCTGTTTGGCTTATATTTGCATGTGCTCCCACAGCTAAATCACAATAGCAGAGAAAAAATAAATTAGAAAAAGAAAAAAAAAAAGAGAAAGGCAATAATTCTAATTTTGAGAATGCGTTTTTATATTCATCAGGGCTAAAATATTTTCAAGGCTATTTATTCAACAAATTATTCCAGGTTTTAATGAAAAAAAAAAAATTCTCTTTGTGTGCTACTGTATGCATTCTTTCAAAGCATCAACTTTTCTTGAGCAAGATTTCTGTTTGTCTGCATATTGGAAATTTTCCCACGTATACTCTAATATGAAAAAAATAATATTTTTACAATAATAACAAGTATTAGCAATGCCTCTGTTACAACATTTTCTTATAAATTAAATGGCTTTATAATATAAATTTTACCACAGGTATTAGGAGATTTCAAGGATAAAACTGGTCAATCTCAGTTTAACCATCAGGTATAATTTAATGAAGTTAAAACAGAGTGGACTGCCTGAAGTAATGGGAGACCAAAAATAATTTATCTTAAAATTTATCTTGTAAATAATTTAAGAATAACAAATAATTATCCAGCCAGTATTTCCAGAAGTGTAATACATTGTCTTCCAGGTAGTCTGCATCAGTAATCCACTGACTTGCCACTAAAATCTGCTTTAAAAATTCTCTTTAGAGACACTTTAAAAAAATCAGGTTAATGTTTACATTATTCTAAATGAAATATAAATCACATTCATTAAAATTAATAATGATAAATGTTCTTGTTTGCATGAACTGGAAATGCATAATCAGAGAAAATTAAAGTCATACAAATTAATTAGTTTACAAAATTGGGAGATGATGGGGATGCCAAACAGATGCAGGTAAATAAATGGTTGAATGAATAGTACATTATCAATTTGTATGGAGGCTCTCATGCAACAGGTACAATTGTCTCTTTCAGTTCGATAGGGAATAATTAATAATTTAAACTAGGTAATAAATAGATGTGCTGTTTTTTAAGGAAAAACAAATATTCAAATGAACCTCACAGAGTATCTGATATGCCAAAATGAAATTCAGCCTTATCTTTTCAACATTGTTTATTAGACACTGGAGAAAATAAATGAAAATGAGGAAAGTATTGGTCACATGTAACCAGTTTTTCATTAATAGAACATGGTGAAATTTCCAAAATTTGAGGTGTTTATTTCTGAAACACTTACTATACATGGTTACTTCACAAAAAATTGTTATTCAAACTTTGAAATGCCTGTTGTGTGTGTTTCTATGTACTTTTTCTCTTCTCTGATGAGCTGACTTTTTAACTAATGAACTCAGTAGGAAATTTGATTATCATAATCAAAATACAACATTCCAAATAAGCTTTCTGCAGATACAGGGCACAAGAGTTCAAAATCCCAATAAACACTCATTCTAATGATGACTACGATATCTAACAAGTCATAATTTGTCACAAATAACAGTGTTTTCTCGACTGCATAACCTCATAATAATTTCTCATTATTTATGTTTCTCCTACTTTTTCTGAATCATCAACAAGTTTTTAGAAGTCCATCCTTATGCAAGTGGAGTACTTGACATAGTTCTATGCATGAATGGACACGACCTTAGTTAGTTAGTTAGTTAGGTACTTAGAATCATAGAATCAATCGGTTGGGAACAGACCTCAAGGATCATTGAGTCCAATCCTACAATGGTTACTAGACCATAGCACTAGGTGCCACATCCAGTCTCGTCTTGAAAGCCTCCAGGGATGATGAATCCACCTCCTCCCCGGGCAGCCCATTCCAATGCCTAATTACTCTTTCCATAAAAAGTCTCTTCCTAATATCCAACCTAAACCTCCCCTGACAGAGCTTGAGTCTGTGCCCTCTTGTCGTACTGCTAGTTGCGTGGGAGAAAAGACCAACCCCCACCTGACATCAACCTCCTTTCAGGTAGTTGTAGAGGGTGATAAGGTTACCCCTGAGCCTCTGACTCTCCAGGCTAAACAACCCTAGCTTACTTACTTATTTTCAGGTGGTGGAGCTCCCAATGATAATGAGACTCCACTGTCCTAGGCCCTGTACAAATAAATGAAGTCTGAATGAAGCAGTGGTGTGGATGGAGGTATGTGTCCACCTTTCTGTTGTAGGCAAGTGAATATGATCTGTCAGGCAATAACAGGGGAAGCAGGACTGTTGGCTGCTCTCTCTAGCCAAGAAAGTAACACAACAGCAAAGGAAAAGGTTTATCAGTCCAGTGATTAGAGTCACTGGTAGAAATTGCCATATGTGAGTTTCTCTGCTATTGTCTACCCTAGGTTGTGACTTTTTCACCTCCATCACTGTAATTTGTCATGTTCCCAATGGCATGAGAATACTCAAAGAACATTTGCAACTACTGACTATGTTGATGGGATGGAGAACTGAAGAGTTAGTTTGAGATTCTGTTTTCAGGAACTTCTTGGTCTTAGATTCTTTATTTTCCTGTAAGGCAAGAATCCAGATATCTTTTCAAACACAGCCACTGGAAACAAAAACCTACAGGAATAGTTCTCAGAGAACAAAATCAGCTTGAATAACCCATTCATTCAGTGTAATAGCATTTTGCACAGGTGAGCCAGGCCATTTCCCATGACTAATTTATACCCATGGATGATTTTTAAAGAAACTGTTCAGGTATCTTTAACTCTTTAAACAAAATTTATCTGATTATCTGTAAAGAAAACTAAATTATTGAAACTATGGATGTCTTTTTAAAATTCAATGCCTACTCAATAATAATTATTCTGAATAAATGTTCATTGTAATATAAACCAATGAAATATCAGAGTTACAAAAACTTAAGAAAAAACCCCAAAAACTGTCATGGTTTGATTTAAACAGACAACTAAGGATCACACAGACACTTGCTCACTCCCCCCTGGTGAGATGTGAGAGAAAATCAGCAAGGTAAAAGTGCAATCATAAAGCCTTCTGTAGTCTGTTTCTCTGAAGATAATATTTATTAGAATGAAATTTATAAATTAATTTTACTTAGTCAAGCTTGGATGGTGTGATTTGGTAGAAGTTCAAGGATTTTCAGAGCAGTGATCATGAGTTACATTGTTCAGATATAAATTGACTTTCATTTATTTATAGCATGTGTTTATCATCTAGACATAAACCACAAGGAAAACTTCTGCATTATAACTAAAAAAATCTTGATATGATTCTGTTATTCCTAATTCAAGGTGTCTGCTGTTTGCAAAAATATGGAAAATTACCTAAGAAAGAATTTCTTTGTGGAAAAAAAACCATTTAACTGGGATCAATAGAGTCCCAATAGAGTCAATACATTCTGACTGAGTGGCTGTCTAAGCCAGGACTGTTTGCTAAAGCTCAGGAAAACGATAAATAAAAGGAGATGTTTATAGCCCTGGCAAGCAGGCAGAATAGCCCCAGAGCATGAATAAAAATTACAATAATGTAATCATTTATATGAGAAAAATGTCATAGAAAATATATTGTATTTACTTAATCTTGTCACCCCAGGCTTGCAAATATAAAGAAAGTGACTTGGTACTAAGTGATTTGTGTTATTCAATGTTGTACTGTAGTCAAATGGCTGATATTTAAGACAGACATTGAAAGACAGCAGTATTAACCTCATCCCTTCATCCCAGATCATGCAAGATAATTAGTATTTCTGCTTCATTAGGTGCCTAAATCCACTATTTTGGCACCTGTGACATCTTTCAAGATATATGTTAGTTATCACTAACTCAATAGGTACTTGCCTGTTTGGCAAGTGTGAACTAAGTTATTTAAGGTAACAAGATGATAGAAATTTCAGCTGAGACCTCTCTAGAGGGAAAATCTCAAGTCAAGTGTTCCCCAGGAGCTAACCTCAGAAGAGATCCATCCATCTGCAGCTATCTAGCACATGTTTCACTGTTTGAGGAGATATTAAAAACATACATTTCTCTGTGAGCTGAAGCTTAACACAGATGTTCAGGGTGACTTTCAGGCTGTCTGTTTTGGGATATCTTGGTATATGCCTCTGGCAGACATGTTCTATAATCAAAGGACTGAAGGAATTTCAATAGGAAAGAAATTGTTCACATATTTTTGCAAAAAGGTTTTAAATCTTGGTCTTTCACATCCCTTTGGGAGGATGCTGTCTCAAGGTAGTGGGTATCTGGGGGTAAACTGTTGGCTCTGTTCTTTCAAAGATATGACAGATAGGAATTCCAAAGCTGTGTAATGACAGCTTTTGAATAGAGGACAGTTGTAATCCGTGGCCTTGTCAACAGCAATTTCCCAGGCACAGTTTGGCCAGGATCTGTTACCAAAAGCAGTTCTGTTATGCTAAAATTTCTGTTATGTAAAAAAGGAGGCATCGTATACATAAGCTCAGGAATTTATTATAGTTTAAATGTTAGCAGCTTGATCCAGGTATTATTAGTCTTGCATTCACCCTTGCATTAGATTTCTCAGTATTCCTCCTTCTCCTATGAGTGGCCTGAAAAAGCTAATCCATTATGGAATTGCAACTTGCTAATGAGATAGGTATTTCTTTAATTATTTCAGAGATGTTGCTTTTGAGAACAGAGCCTATGTGACTTTGCTGTTTGTTAGCTTCCTTTAAAGCTTGGGATGAAACTTTTTGTCATCTCAGGCTTTGTTTCAATAATTTGACCTTGTGCAACCTAAGTCATCAGTTGTGTTATGCTATAATTACATGGTCAGATTTGAGCTGGCAGACAAAACATGCAAGGAGAATCTGAAGGTGTTGACATACACCCATTGGTCTGGCTATAGCCTTCCCTAAAACTTGTAGGTTGCACATGGTAGAGATAATGTGGCACTCACATACCATCATTATGAACTCTATCCAAAAACTACATAGCATGAAAGGCAGAGAGGTGTTATATAAGGCAAGACAATAACATCAGTCACAGCAGTGGCAGTGACAGTAGCCAAGCTCATAGTGAACTGTATGCGTTCGCAGACTTTCTGTGGTAGGTGTTCTTATTGGATTGATGGTTTTTTTCATGTTTCTATATTTCTGGGAAAGCCATTGATATTTGATAATCTCACTACATTTGTGCATCATTTTAGATTACCTTAGACCTTATTATTGGTCAGGCAGACCCCGAAATAAAACACTTTCGATATCTAAATTCTTATCTGTGTGAACAGATAAAAGTCTCATAATAGAGTAAACAGGATATTGCATGCATTTTGAGACCATAACTGTGCAATTTTAAGCTTCGGGAAAACTGAAAGAATTGTCAAAACTTCATGAGGAAACAACACTAAACTTTAGTTTGATTTCTGGTATAATCTGGACTTCAATCCCTTGTGGACTTGAACAGTCTTCATCACTGTGCTTGGGTCCTGCTCAGCTCCCATTTCCTGTGCCCTGTCGATACTTGCATTTGCAGGGTTTTTGTTCTGCCTCAGTAATTGGAGCATGGGATTATGTGCTACAAGTATGGAGTTACTGCTGAGATTATATTCATTCATGGAATTTTGCTTTCTGACAGGCCCTGTTATTACCTGGCATACACACTTTGTGGCTATATGTTGGCCACAGGGTGTCCCTCTTTAACAGTCATGTGACCAGGCACAGCCTTCCTTCAGATGAAAGATATGCCCTCGTGAAGCCCTTGTGTGCACTTACCTAAATGGCTTACTAGATTTTCCTCACCAAAGACAAAGTAAGCAAGAATCACCCTTTGCACTTTATATAATACAAGGAAAGGTGCTTGGTGCTTCTTAAAACCATGCCAAAGAAGAACAGAACTGTTTTTATGCTTCTGTCTACCCTTGGCTTTTCTACACAAATGACATAGAAAATCTAGCCTTATGAGAAGGATGGTCATCACAACTGAATTTGGCATATTAGTGTATGCTTAGAATGCAATCTTTCAAGATACTGCAGACCTTATGCTCAAAATAGGGAGTTTCTAATAATATTTAGCAGTCTAAAGCTCAAGTTCTTGTTAAAAATATGATAGCCATGAATGCTAATTATGCTAATAATACAGCTTTAACTGTACTCTTATTTCAAAATAATACTGAAGCATGGAGGAATGAGGATTTAAGACACATAGAAGAAGTCACACAGTAAATCAGTACCTAAAGAAGAAATTGTTCAGGTCCAATTTTACTGGAAGTTTAAAACAGAAGGCAGCTAGGAACGTACTGTCACTTCCTACAGTTTGCAAGACTGCTTTCTGTCTTCCACAATATTTATAGACGCTAGAATAAAATATAAAGATAAGATAGGGAGAGTAAGTACTCTGGGTTCTTTCCTATTAATGTCAGATTATAAAATGTATCAGGAGGACTGTTCAATTACCACAGTTTGTCAGTCGTTGAACCTGCAAGCACCAGTTGAATAGACACATGTAGAAATGTGCTGACATTTCCATGCAATTATCAATTTTTAAAAATATATTTTGTGTATTTCTTGTTTGACATGCCACAAAATAGATCCTTCAAGAATCAGCTCCTCTTTAAGTGAGAAAGAGATTACATTTTTCATGGATGCTTCTGTAGCACTTCAGGCATGAATTAGCTGAGTTTATTGAACTGAATGTTCATACCACCTTTTGGATTATCTGGTCGGTGAGTAGTGATAAACTTATACAAAACGTCTGAGACTCCAGACACTTGAATGAGCATAAAATTCCGGTTAGGTCTTTACTTATTGTCATTAACTTATTATCCAGTAAGCATTGACCAGAGAGACTGTTTTGGGTTTCCCCCCCTACAGCCACAACACCTGGTCTCTCTTGGCAGTAAGTTCTATGTGTTATACAGCAATTACCTCTGAAAAATAAAAAGCTTCTCTGAGAATTGGAGTGGAAAGCTAACTTTATGGAGTCTTTTCACGGTCACCAGAATTATGTATGTATTTAATTGACTATTTTACATAATTTCACCAAATGATTTTAATGAATCCATTACCTTTAAAATGTGTTTTTTAGTCTATTTGGCATTTTTTTCCAGGTAATTGAGGAACTCAAACATGCCTAGCTAACAGAGGAATAAAAACTTGAAGAGCGTGGGACCTTATGTGTTGCACTGACTCTTTGGATTCAATTCACTAAAATAAGCTGACAAAATATTCCTGTAGTATGATATTTTTGAGTGTTTTATATTTTAGAAGAAATTCCATCACTCTACTGAGTCATATGATGTTAAGTGTCATGGGGAACTGGCATAAAAAATTGCAATGCAGAATTCAAGGATTTGTTCCCAGAGGAATGTAAGAAAAAGATCTCGAAAATTCAGAAAAATGTGTTTGTGACTCCAACAAAAAACGAATTATTCATTTTCAGTAGTATTCTTTTACCAGAAATATATGTCAAAATATAACAGATTGCGAATGCTATATATTGTGTGCTATGTATTGCTGTGTAGAGAGTATGTGATATAAATTGTATTATTATATACTGACAGTAGTATGATGATGTTGTGCTTAGTGTGACAGTTCTTCTGCTATTTTCACCAAGAATTTTAATTTTGAAGACCTGCATTTAGGGTGACCTGCCAGGTAATGAGGTACAGGGCTAGAGGGCAAGAGTAATATCACAAGGGTTTTCGATGATCTCAGAAAGGAGTGCAGCAGAGTTACCAATGACATAGTGTGTGTCAGCCTGAATAGAGAACAGGCAGAAAGAATGCAGAATGACTGTAAAAAACTAAGGGAATATCAATTCAAAGTCAAGACTAAACATACCTCTTGGCCATGGCTGAACTTCAGGGCAGGAGCTTGCACTACCTCAAAATGAAAAATTCCAAACTATTTTGCTGATATAGTAGAATTTTATAGTTTATTTCTTTTATTGTTGTCATAAGATTATTAATTAGCTGCAGCAGTGAGATCTGGACTTTATCTTAAAAGGATCAGAACATAGCTAAAACTGTTGCAGAGCTGGAGTTCCAGCAGTCTCAGGATGCAGATTTCTTCCTTGTTATTCAGTGGTGCACAAGTGTTCAGCAATTTGTCACTTCTCCTTTTCTGGTCCATGAATAAATTGTGGAATAAGAAAATCTCTTCTCAACCCTTTACAGATGTGGCATATGCATTGCATGTGTGATGTTTATTTTTCAACCTCCTGTCATCATCTAAGCCTGAGTGTGGTGGTGTAACAGAGTAAGCTTCTTGAAAATAAGAAATCGCAAACAGTACTTTAATATTTTTAATTTGGCAAAGTTTATTCCTGAAACTGGCTGGCAATTTTGTTTTTAGGCATAGACAAAATTGGCAATAGGACACCCTGTGACAACAGATCTGCTGATTTATGATTTTTCTTAACTAGACTGGTTGCTTACTGTTTGAAGGGAAAATTTAAATTGTAAATTTTCAGCAGTGGTAATTTGTGATCAGGAAATGATCAAGCATGGAGGACAAAAAG